>NC_142935.1:9592508-9605008 GCF_046866305.1 Octopus bimaculoides | reverse complement strand
TAGCACGCCGGGCGAAATGCTTAGTGATATTTCGTCTGCTGCTACGATGATGATGATGACACAACACACCACCCATACATCATTACTATGATCATAGTGGCCATCCAACAAGGGTTGGGTGATTTTTATTGAAGCAGATTTTCTGGAGTTAAATGACTTTCAATGTGGTCAATCCTTATTGCTTCCAAGCAAGGTAATAATATATTCCCATAGCCAGATACATTTTTGCAGAATATCTGAAATGAATAACACTGCTTGTGACAGGGACAGCCTTTTAGAATCATCACTTGATGTCAAGACAAATACACACACACACACATTTGTGACAGGCTTCTTTCAGTTTCCCTCTACCAAATCCAAGAAGGCTTCAGGTCAGCCCCAGGCCTATAGTAGTAGCCATGCCGTGGGACTGAACTCAAAACCACGTTTGGGGAGCAAACTTCTTAACCACACAACCACGACAGTGCCTACTACTAATGTCATCATCATCATAGTTTAACGTCCGCTTTCCATGCTAGCATGGGTTGGACGATTTGATTGAGGACTGGCAAGCCAGAAGGCTGCAACAGCCTCCAATCTGATTTGGCAGAGTTTCTACAGCTGGATGCCCTTCCTAACGCCAACCACTCCGAGAGTGTAGTGGGTGTTTTTACGTGTCACCCGCACGAAGGCCAGTCAGGTGGGACTGGCAACGGCAATGTGAACACAAAATACTTTTAATTCAGAAAATTTAAAGCAAATAGAGTTTGCTGTTTTAAATCTGTTCCCCCACATAAAATCTGAAGCAAAATAAAATAAAGTCAAAATTAAACATAGATGTTCAAGAGACAAAAATTACCAACCTCATTAATTTCATGTCGAGTGGATTGAACTGTGCTGGAGGTTGGGTGTTGTGTTGGTGAACATATGTTATGTGTTGGGCCAACCTGCAAAATAACAAAAAAAAATATATAATCAAAATAATTATCGTAACGAGACAGAAACTAGAACCTTACAAAAAACACGTTGTGAAGACAAACCTCAAACCTATTCAGAGATGCACAAAAGTTATCTGCCGCTAGATAATGATTACCTCCCCTTCGTTACTGTATTTCTGTTGAAATATAAAGCCTTTGTTTCAATTAATTTGGGAAATAATGAATTTAATACAATAACTGTCATTATCAAGTCGGTGTTTCGATAAATAAATTAACATGAAATTTTGATGCAAGGTTTTAATTTAGATCACTTTAATTCTTTTATTACTATATCTTTGTTAAAATACACATCTTCTGTTTCAGTTAATTTTTAAAATAAAGTATTTAAAACAACTGTCATTATTAATCTGGGGGTTTAGAATGCAAAAAGAGAGAAAATTTTGATAGAGGTTTCAATTTCGATCACTTTAAAACAGGAAGCTAGCATACAGAAAACTAGGGGTGGTCTCAAAAGACTTAAAGACAGCAAGGAATTTGATGAGGAAGATTTGGTTGTTGGCCACATACAAGCTCCCTTGCTGACTAACAGAGTTCATGTGTGAAAAACACTTTGATTATATTTCTGTTGTAATACACCATTTTCATTTCAATTTATTTTGAAAAATACTGAACAATTTATTAAAATAACTTCTCTTTATTCATCTGGTGTTTGGCAATTAAATTTACGAAAAGGATTTAATTTAGATCACTGTAACCTTTTTGTTATATTTGTATTAAAATACACTGCATTATTTACAATTGACGGATATTTGTCCTCATCTTGTTTGTTGTTAACAAAGTTTCAGCTGATATACCCTCCAGCCTTCGTCAGGTGTCTTGGGGAAATTTCGAACCTGGGTTCTCATTCCTAAGGTATTTTTCATTATTATTATTATTATTATTATTATTATTCAGGTCACTGCTTGGAATCAAACTCGGAATCTTGGGGTTAATAGCTTGCACTCTTAACCACTATGCCATATGCCCGTGGGCACATTGGTTAAGAGCATGGGCTACTAACCCCAAGATTCTGAGTTTGAGTCCAGGCAGTGAATAATAATAATAATAATAATAATAAACAACAACAACATCAACGAAAAATACCTTAGGAATGAGAACCCAGGTTTGAAATTTCCCCAAGACACCTGATGAAGGCTAGAGGGTATATCAGCCAAAATGTTGTGTTAACAACAAACAAGATGAGGACAAATATCCGTCAAATGTAAATAATGTACATAATTCTTCATCTCTTAAATATAGAACTGTAAAATACACTGCCTTGGTTAAAAGTAACAAAGAATTTAGTAAAATAACTCATTGTTAAGCTGGTGTTTGAAACAAAGTAGCATCAAATTTTGACAAAGTTTTAATTTAGATCAGAGCATTCTCAGGTGTGTTGGCATGGAAAGGTGTAAGCCAATTGCAGTCAATTGGTGCTTACCGTAAATCATTTTCCCGATCAGGTTTGTCTTGTATCAACCACAAAAGATCAAACCTTGATAAAAGAGCAGCAGGAAGCTGAATATTCTGTTCTAATGATTTCTTTGGGTTATATCTTCCATAGGCAGGATTGGCAGCTGCAAGGATGGAAACACGGGCGTTTAAGCTCGTCATTATTCCAGCCTATAAAAGAGAAATGTTGAATAAACAGTTTTAAAAATACCTCAAGAAAATGAACACAAAAGACGAGAATGAAAAAGAACTCCAAGACCAACCAGAGTAAAATGAAACAAAAACAAGCAAAAAAAAAAAGAAAAAATTCTTGAGATTCCTTACTTTGGCAATGGAAATTGTCTGTTGTTCCATAACTTCATGAATGGCAGTTCTGTCTGCATCCATCATTTTGTCAAACTCATCAATACAACAGACTCCTTGGTCAGCAAGGACAAGAGCGCCGCCTTCCAATGTCATCTCTCCGGTCACAGTGTCCTTCATTACAGCAGCAGTGAGACCAACACCGGAGGAACCACGACCAGTTGTATACTGACCTACAAGTAAAACACATACATTATACATACATACATACATATATATATATATATATATACATATATATATATATATATATATATACACACACACACACACATATGTACACACATATGTACACATACATATATACACGTATATATACACATACAAACATGTACATATACACACATAAATATATACACATACACACATAAATATATACACATACATACACATATCTACACATACACACACACATATATTATACATATACACATGTATAAAAAAAAAAGTGTGGTAAGGCCCAGCTGTGACTTCCTTTCCAAACACATGGTTCCAGATTCAGCCCCACTCACTTGGGGCTATAGCAGAAGACGCTCTGCAAAGGTGCCGCACAGTGAGACTGAACCCAAAACCACGTGGTCCAGAAGTAAGCTTCTTTACCCACTTAGCTAATATGGAAAGGTGAAGGCAAAGTGAGGTCACATATTTAGTTACAGTTGCCGTAGAATAATAATAATAATAATCCTTTCTACTATAGACACAAGGCCAGCAATTTTGGAGGAGGGGGTAGGTCTGTTACACTAACCCCAGTACTCCACTGGTACTTATTTTATTGCCCTGACCCACCCCACTCCAAAGGATGGAAGGCCAAGACAACCTCGGTGGAATTTGAACTCAGCACTCCAGACAACTGCTTTGTGGTACTTTGTCTTCATGTTCTAACAGCTCTTCCAGATACCAGCAACAACAACAATAACAAGTTCTACTATAGGCACAAGGACTGAAAGGATGAAAGGCAAAATCGACTCCGGTAGAATACGAAAACGGAATGTAAAGATGGACAAAAGAACCGGTACAAATAATCCTGCAAAGGAATTTTTATCCGGGATGAGATATTAATACTTACTCCTTGGGGCCAATCTGTCAATGTAGGAAAGAAGCTGACTCTTGGCGACACCAGGGTCTCCCATCAGACAAATATTGATGTTACCTGACAACAGAAAAGCAAAATCGTTTAAAGACAGAAATAATTATAAAACCAACCCATGCCAGCATGGAAAACAGACAACAAGGGATGAAGACGTAAGATTCTGATCCACATATTTTCAAATATTTCCCCAAAAAAGACTATTTATCCAATAAGGAAAATCTGTTCCGAGTGGCTGTGTGGTAAGTAGCTTGCTTACCAACCACATGGTTCCGGGTTCAGTCCCACTGCTTGGCACCTTGGGCAAGTGTCTTCTACTATAGCCTCGGGCCGACCAAAGCCTTGTGAGTAGATTTGGTAGACGGAAACTGAAAGAAGCCCGTCGTATATATGTATATATATATATGTATGTGTGTGAAATATGTTTGTGTGTCTGTGTTTGTCCCTTCAGCATCGCTTGACAACCGATGCTGGTGTGTTTACGTCCCCGTAACTTAGCGGTTCTGCAAAAAGAGACCGGTAAAATAAGTACTAGGCTTCCAAAGAATAAGTCCTGGGGTCGATTTTATCGACTAAAGGCGTTGCTCCAGCATGGCCGCAGTCTAATGACTGAAACAAGTAAAAGAGTAAAAGAGAGTCCAAGATAACAATGATTGTGCTTCCTTGTTTTGACATTGCTTCAGAGGCATGGTCGTTTGGTTAAGAAGTTTGTTTTCCAACCACATGGTTCTGGGTTCAGTCCTATAGCATGGCACCTTGAGCAAATGGCTTCTATTATTGCCTTGGGGCAACCAAAGCCTTGCGAGTGGATTTGGTAGATAGAAACTGAAAGTGTGCATGTGAGTGCATGTGCGTAGGTCCTTGTGATATCATGTGACAGTCGTAAATAAGTGTCACTGTCATACAAGCAATGTCACTCATTTCCAACATTCTGTGAAAAATAGGACTGGCCATGGGGAAATACAACTTTGCTTGGAAACAGGACAGGGTTGGTGACAGAAAGAGCATCCAGCCATAGAAAATCTGCCTCAATAAATTCCATCTGACCCATGCCAGCATGGAAAAGGGGACACAAAACAATATTGATGATTATCATCATCAGCCTTCATGCCAGTGGCACGTAAAAGCACCCACTACACTCTCGGCGTGGTTGGCGTTAGGAAGGGCATCCAGCTGTAGAAACTCTAGCAAATCAGATTGGAGCCTGGTGTAGCCATCTGGTTCACCAGTCCTCAGTCAAATCGTCCAACCCATGCCAGCACGGAAAGCAGACGTTAAACAATGACAATCTTCAGAACTCACCCCTAATTTTCATCCCTTGTGGGGACTTATCCACACCACCAACCAACAAAAGTAGCAGAGCTTTCTTCACATCATCGTGACCATAGATCTCTGGGGCAATACTACTGGCCAGTTTGTCATAGAAGTCATCCTCTGAAATAAAAAAAAAATTTTTTAATACATCTACAGAATCATGTTAGAAAATACTTGCTTTCTCTCTCAGACCCTAGGAATGAATACACACACACACACACACATACATACATACAAAACAAGGTGGAAAAAAATTGTACTAAAATACAAAGGATAAAGGAATATTTAAGCACAGGAGTGGCTGTGTGGTAAGTAGCTTGCTTACCAACCACATGGTTCTGCGTGGCACCTTGGGCAAGTGTATTCTACTATAGCCTCGGGCCGACTAAAGCCTTGTGAGTGGATTTGGTAGATGGAAACTGAAAGAAGCCCGTCGTATATATGTATGTATGTATGTATGTATGTATGTATATATATATATATATATATATATATATATATATATATATATATATATATATATATATATATATATGTATGTGTGTATATGTTTTGTGTGTCTGTGTTTGTCCCTCCAACATCGCTTGACAACCGATGCTAGTGTGTTTACGTCCCCATAACTTAGTAGTTCGGCAAAAGAAACCAATTGAATAAGTACTAGGTCGATTAGCTCGACTAAAAGGCAGTGCTTCAGCATGGCCACAGTCAAATGACTGAAGCACGTAAAATAGTGAAAGAGTACAACAAAAAAATCAGAAAACTTACCAGCGACTGTTTTTAATTCATCTTCTGTCAATTGCTGGGAATCCATCTCATCGTCATCAGTTTTATTCATTTTAATAATCCTCTACAAAAAAATACATTATATTATTCAATATTTATATCATTATTAAGGTGGTGAGCTGGCAGAATCGTTAGCACACCAGGCGAAATGCTTAGTGGCATTTCATCTGCTGCTATGTTCTGAGTTCAAATTTCACCAAGATTGATTTTTGCCTTTTATCCTTTTGGGGGTCAATCATTTAAGAACCAGTTGTGTACTAGGGTTGATCTAATCGACTGGGCCCTTCTCCCAAAATTTCAGGCCTTGTACCTACAGTAGAAAGGATTAATAAGACAAGGGGGTAGAATTGTTAGCACACCAGGTAAAATGCTTAATGGTATTTCGTCCATCCTTATGTTGAGTTCAAATTCTGCCGAGGTTAACTTAGCCTTTCATTCTTTTGATGCTAATAAAATAGATAGTGGAGGCACATGGCCAAGCGGTAAGAGCAGTGGACTCATGGTCAAGGGTTTGTGGGTTCGAATCTCACACTGGGCGACATGGGTGTTTACGAGCGAAACACCTAAGCTCCACGTGGCCCTGGCAGGTAATGGCGAACTTCTGCTGACTCTTTCACCACAACTTTCTCTCACTCTTTCCTCCTGCATCTAGCAGCTCAGCTAAAGACAGACCAACGTCCCGTCCAGGTGGAGAACCGATACACCAATGAAGCCAGGAAACTGGTCCTTATGAGCCATAAGTTTTGAAATAAAATCTTCCTCCAAGCTTTAGTCACAATTTATGTTCCTAACACTAACTGAATGATAACTAAATTATTTTACCAAAATTCTTTGTTATATTTTAAATAATTGAAAGAATCACAGATCATCTCAAAAGAAATACGGTAATAAAAGGGTTGATATGGTTTCAGAAAAACTGAATATATTATTTCATCAAGTTTCTTATTTTTCTCTTTCAAACCGCACTATTGTATTTTGTACTATATGTCATTTGAAAACACACAAAAGTTAATTGAATTTACAGCCTGTTTAAGATAATTCAAAGAATACCTTAAGAATACTTACATTAGCTTCAAGGAATGTATCAGACAGCAGACCAGCACTGATTTGACTGTAGCCAGTTTTCATCATAGGAAGAAATACCTTTGACAGTTAAGGAACTAAAACAAGAGTTTGAGTTATAGGGCACAGAATTATTCATCCGAATAACAGAAAAAAAAAAGAGTTCAAAAACCTACACGAGTAATGCTACATAATGACAAACCTTTTAGCATCATGATTATCGTTTAACGTCCGCTTTCCGTGCTGACATGGGTTAGATGGTTTAACAGAGGTCTGGAAAGCCAGGAGGCTGCACCAGGCTCCAACCTGATCTGGCAAGGTTTCTACAGCTGGATGCCCTTTCTAATGTCAACCACTATGAGAGTGTAGTGGGTGCTTTTTATGTGTCACTAGCATGGGAGACAGTCAGGCAGCCCTGGTATCGATCATGTTTAGATAGAGCTTTTTACATGCCACCAGCATAGGAGCCAGTCAAGGGACACTGGCATCAGCCACGTTCGGATGGTGCTTTTTACACATATCAAAAGGGATAATGTGCTGTATCAGATTGAAAAGCAAATCTTTTTGTCTTGTTTTGGTTTTTAAATTTTAAGTGCCAGGTTACAGTAATTTTGGTTGTGGGTAAACCTAGCAAAATAAATAAGAATGGCTGAGTTTTTCAGACTGTTAAGGGACCAATCTTAAGAGAATAAAGTTGGTGAAAGAGTCATATCCTCAATATATACGATCGACAAGACGATAACTTTAGTAGAATATAAATCCTGAAAACAGTGGAACAGAACTAAATATTCAAACATCAAGAATTATTGATATTAAAACATGTTGTTTGGGAAGGTTGTTATGCCAATAATGAACACACACTGGTTTTATTTCACTTCTTTCATTATTTATTGATAAATTGGTTAACTACTTCAACAATTAACTAAAAGGTTGTTCCATTTGGATAATCAATCAACCAATTTGGTTTGTCCAAGTCCTTTCCTTACCATTTGTGACCTCATGAATAACACTGTCCTAGGGAATGACAATGAAAGGGCTTTGACAAGCCTAACTCACTGAACAATTCACCAAACAATTAACAAAACAATCATTTAGTTAATTGGTTAAATAATTA
The DNA here is from genome assembly GCF_046866305.1 of Octopus bimaculoides. Taxonomy (NCBI): domain Eukaryota; kingdom Metazoa; phylum Mollusca; class Cephalopoda; order Octopoda; family Octopodidae; genus Octopus; species Octopus bimaculoides. The sequence continues at coordinate 9,596,877 of NC_142935.1, read as the reverse complement.
ACCAATTGACAAATAGAAAATAATGATGTGAAATACAACCAGTGTGTGTGTGTGTGTGTGTGTGTGTTTCTTACTGACATGATGACCCTCCCAAGATACAACAAAATACAAAGAAAGAAATAAAAGTAATTTAGGACAAGTAAAGCATTATCAATGCCATTTCTATTTTAATCTGACACTGCAATTCTATCTCTACATAAATTCTTGTGTATTGTATATCATAGTTTGCTATTATTATTATTAATTATATCGTGAGAAATTGAGAAATTGCCAAGAAAAGCAGCAGAAAGGATACACCAGTGATACTGACATGGTCACCGGGTTGCACAAGACGAGTTACCTCCCCTTTACAGACAACAGTCATGCTGCGTGGAATGTTGCCAACAGGTACTTGGTCGCTCTGCAGGGAAAGGAAAAAAAAAAAAACAAGTCAAGATGATAATGGTAATGGAGAAAAGAAACAAAAAAAACAATAACAACGGTAGGAATAATAAAATTTGAAGAAAGTAACAACAATAAAAGCATAAATAATATAATAAGCTAAATTTAGTTTTTTCTATTTCTGAAATGAGTTAAATAGTTATCACAGACAACAAAATATACTTTTACATAACATTCAGTGAATTTATGGCATGATTCTCATATAGAAATACTCAAATACAGGAAGGAAACTTGGCTGCTATTTCTAGCAGATGAAATGACCACTAAAAATGCTTCTTTCAACTGAATTCAGTGTTAGTGGATGATAGGACAACAGCAGTTGTCAGAAGACAGAGCAAGGAACTTGAATATGACATTAGGAAGAGCATTCATTCCAAGTAGATGATGGAGAAAGATGCAGTCTTTGGACTGTCCAGATTTTACCAAACCATGCCAATATGGACATTGAACCCTTTAGCATTTAATCTTGCCATATCTGGCCAAAATCATTTACCTCATCATCATTATCGTTTAGCATCCGTTGTCCATGTTGGCATAGATTGGACGGTTTGACTAGGGCTAGCAAGCCGCACCAGACTCCAGTCCGACTTGGCATGGTTTCTGCAGCTGGATGCCCTTCCTAATGCCAACTACTCCAAGAGTGTAATGGCTGCTTTTACATGTCGCTGGCACAGGTGCCATTTGCAGTGGGCACAGTGATGCGCTGTCAAAGCGCATGCCCCCATATTACTGCTGCTAAATCACGCCACACCAATTGCCAATCATTACCCTTGGTAACTTCAATATTCACAACTCCTCACGGGTTTTGCATTGCCCCAACAGATGCTGCGGGCATCAAAACCAAATCTTCTACAATACCAAACTCTCTGTGACAGCATCTCTTACCTGTTTCAGTCAGTAGACTGTGGCCATGCTGGGGCACCACCTTGAACAATTTTTAGTTGAATGACTCCATCCCAGTAATTTTTTTATTTTTAAATCCTGGTACTCATTCTATCACAGCATGGCCACAGACTAATTGACAGAAACAAGTGAAAGATTACAAGATGGAATATGGTTTAACAGTTTTGGAATAAAGAAATGGACAATTAATTGCATGCCACACTTACATGTTCTTGAATTCTTAGATCTTGGAACTTGATGAATTTTGAACCTCTGCTCTGTAAATAAAGACGTCCTCCGGACCTATTTGTTGTGCAATCCTGACTGGGACACATCAACAATGGCATAAAAGTAGGGGAAGAGATCTGCAAAGACAAACATACGTAGTGGTTAAGAGCGCAGGCTACTGACTCCAAGATTCCGAGTTCAATTCCAGGCAATGACCTGAATGATAATAATAAGTTAACCCTTTCGTTACCATATTTCTAACCAAATTACACCCCTTATGTGTTTCAATTAATTTCTAACATAATCATAAATTTAGGCTGGTTTCATTAAACAACTCCAACTTTTTTATTTATTAACATATTAATGTGATTTTTGGAAGATAAATTAACGAAAGGTTCTCAACCAATTCTATACCAAAATTTTTGTCACAAAGTGACTTTAATTACAAGTAAATTCAACAAAATATAAAATTATTTAAATTTTTGTTCAAACATCGCTATAGAAAATGGGTTATTAGCTAATATTCAATTGGGTATACAACAAAATATTATTATAGAAGAGTTGTGCACATTACTGGATTTATTACTGTCTCTTTTGCCAGTATAAAATTAAAATCCAGAGCAGTACCCAGTATTTGATTCACAAATCTTTTCCAAACTTTGATCCCCCATTTTGTGCGCTTTCCTGGCATATACTGTTGAAAACGCACTCGGCCTTTATAGCCCACCATATCCTTATCTATAAACTGTTTTATATGTGCTTTGAACACAGTCAATGAGGGGTCTTATTTTAAATAAGGGATCAAAGTCTGGTTTTCCACGTACTGGTGTACTGCTCGTGTCTATTACATGTAGATATTGAGTCAATTTTAAAAACCGTATCCTCGTCATTATACTTGAGACGTATTCGTTGCCAAAGGGTTCATCACTACTCCAGTAATTTGTTATTCTAGGTAACTTTCTAATGCCCATAATAATATTTATGGCAAAATATGCTTTAATTTCATTCAAGTTTATGGGAAACCTCAAACTATCCTTTTTTACGCTTTGTTTACATTTAGCGTAACGGTTTGTTTCCGCCGTAATCAATTCAAATAGGCACATCGGAAAAAGCAAAAAGAAATAGTCTAAAGCTTTACTCTCCTGGGTAAGACTGTGACTTGGTCCAGTTTCTTCAAAAAAATCACTGAAAGGAGTTTTTAAATTTTCACTCCATTCAGGTACTAATTCATTCTCTTTATCGCTATCATCGGAGCTCTCGGATTCACTGCTTTCATTTTCGGAAAATGAAACCTCAGATTCATTATCAAATACCACGTGCTTTTTTTTTTTTTCGGTTACAGAGTTAGATTTATCAAGGTCTTTAACGGAAAATCCTTCGAATTCTGACTCGCTGCTTGACAGAATAAAATTCGTATCCATTTTTTTGTCAGGATTACAAATTTTGAAAACACAACAGGAACAAATTTGGAAAAAAATCTCCCAAAATTCACAAAATTAAAAAAACATGTTGATCGTCGTACAAAACTATAGCTGAACTGTTTACACAAATAATCACGTGTTTTCACGAATGTACTAACGAGATTTGCTCAGATATTCTGATTTAAATATGAATAGGTGATTACGGGCGGTTTTGGGCGGCTTGGTCACATGAACCAAAATTTTTTTCGGGCGGCTTCGGGCGGTTTGGTAACGAAAGGGTTAAGCAGTTGTAGTCAATGAAAAAGATAGCAGTCGTAACAACAATTGTTGGAGGCCTGGGAACAGTGAGCAAAAATCTCGAGAGGTACGTGGAACAAATAGGGGCTGCAATAAGGAACAAGCAAAAAATCTAAGATATCTTGCAGGAGATATATCTGAACTGACCCCGCCAAGCTGGGATGGGGTGGGGGGGACACAGACCCTTAAATACCGTAAATATAGTAAAAGGAAATCTCACTGGTTGGTAAGTTTCTGTGCCACAGGTGTCGCAAGTGTACGTTGCCACGGACATCATTGGTTTTACTTCGGTCGCTCGAGTCACAATACCCTTCACACACACCAATTTGCCAACGCAGTCGGCTTTGATTTCTCTCACGGAAAGCTGTTTCTGGTGTGATGGTGATTTGAAGTACACTTCACTTTAAAAAAAAAAGAAAAAAAAAAAAAAAAGAAAAATCAAAATTATAATTTTTAAAAAAAAACAAATTTTTTATTTTCTGTAAGATTATATTTATTTTTGTGGCACATAAAAAACACTATACAAACATGATTGATGCTAGAGCTGCCTGACTGGCACCTGTGCCGGTGGCACATAAAAAGCACTATCCAAACGTGATCGATGCCAGGGCTGCCTGACTGGTCCCTGTGCTGGTGGCAAGTAAAAAGCACCCACTAAATACTCGGAGTGGTTGGCGTTAGGAAGGGCATCCAGCTGTAGAAACTCTACCAGATCAGATTGGAGCCTGGTGCAGCCTTCTGGCTTGACAGTCCTCAGTCAAATCGTCCAACCCATGCCAGCATGGAAAACGGACGCTAAACGATGATGATGATGACAGAAAAAGGGAGTGTCAAACTGGAAGCAGAACAAATACCTCAAGGGACGTTGCATAGCACCAGTCTTGCAGTGTCTAAATCCTCTTCTTCAAGTGGAGCAGCCTCGACACTTCTGCTGTGGAGGACTGGTCTCCTTGCATATTCTTTTACTTGTTTCAGTCATTTGACTGTAGCCATGCTGGAGCATCACCTTTAGTCAAGCAAATCAACCCTAGGACTTATTCTCTGTAAGCCTAGTACTTATTCTATCAATCTCTTTTGCCGAACTGCTAAGTTACAGGGAT
>NC_142935.1:9547508-9590008 GCF_046866305.1 Octopus bimaculoides | reverse complement strand
ATTCAAACCAGCCACATCCGGCCAAAATATTCTACCTATATTATGTTCAATCTAACTCAATCAGGTCTGATTAATGATAAAAGAGTGATAGATTTTTTTTTTAAAATGTACATTACCTCTCGTTCTTTGTACTCAGGAAGAAGTTCATGGACAGCATCTCCGAAGAGAGCTATATACCTGCGGGTGTTATCCACAATGCCATCTGCCAAATCAGGGTCGGATTCTGCAACATCATCAACATCTATCACCAACGAGACTTGTTCCCGGTGTGCAAGAAGTTTCTGAAGAAAAGAGACCAAATTGGAAAGGTTCCAAATTGTTTTGTTTTCATCAATCATAGATTTGCTTTAAGTTTCTAAATTCTTGTATTTTTTTAATCCAATTTTCCACAGATAAGCCCTCGACAGAAAAACGGCTTTCCGATTTGCGTATGTGGGTTCAACTCCCATGCAGATAGGAAAGCCTTTTTTCTGTCGAGGGCTTATATGCCCCTTTATTAGACTATTTTCCTTAGTCATTGCACGGTGATTGCCATAAGATTTAAGCTTATATAAAAAGACCATTATTATTAGTTAGAGGATTGTAAAACTGGCACCATATAAAAAGACCATTCGCACCGAAAGCATATATATATATGTATGTATGTATATACACACACACACATATATAGAGAGAGAGACAGAGATAGAGCAACACAGGTATGACTTGTATGGCAAGAAGTCTGCTTCCTGACAACATGGTTCAGTCCTACTGCATGGCATCGGTACTCACAGGGTCACCGAGCAACTTGCAAGACAAAACTCCTGTGCTAATTGAGAGATGAAAAGGTAAAGAGGGACAAGGGCAGGTATCTTGCTGTCGAGAAGATACAAGGATACGCAAGGTGGAAAAGAAAGGAGAGCAAGTTAGAGAGTAAGATAAAGAGAATGGGTGAATAAACATCAACATACGCTGGGCCTCAGTGAAGAAATGACAAGGGGCCGGGAGTGGTGGGGATTTGCTGAACTTGAGAAGACACAGCAAGGTAAGTAAAATTATTGTCATACATACATACAGGCTTGTCCTTTACAGGTGCCACTGCCACATAAAATGCACTTGTGCTGGCGCTGTGTAAATGCACCCATGCTGGTGGCGCGTAAAGAGCACCCAACAAAATCTGTAAAGTGGTTGGCGTTAAGAAGGGCATCCAGCTGTAGAATGGACAATTGCCACAACAGACAACTGGTGTCTGGACAGCTCTCTGGCTGGCCAGCTCCTGTCAAGCCGTCCAACCCATGCCAGCATGGAAAATGTGTGATGACGATGATAAGAAGGACTCAGCAACCCAAAGTGTGCTGACTGATGTAGGAAAAGAGAGACAACGATGACAGCAGACAGGCCAAAAGTGGATAAGTTTGAGAATCCAAAGTCTGCAATTATAAATTTCTTTATAATCATCTTTAGAACAAGGAAACAAATAAGAAAAAAACAAGGAACTTTAATGTTCACAAGACATGAATTTTAAACTTCTTACTTACCAATTGCTCAGCATAGGTGGAACGTTTTCCATCCTTATCATCGTCGCTTACAAAGTCTCGAAGAAAATTCTTGATTTTCTCTAAAATGAGAGAAGATTGAGTTGAGAAATTAAACAAGGAAACAGGAAGCTTCACAAATGGTAAATTCATCTCTCTAATAATTTAATAGGTATAAACTAAAAGTGTATGCAGGACTACTTAACTGCCAAATGATGAAAGGTGTGGCTATGTGGTAAGAAGTTTGCATCTTAACCATATGGTTCTGGATTCAGTTCCAGGGCCAACCAAAGCCTGGTAAGCAGATTTGGTAGTCAGAAACCATTTATGTGTGTGTGATCATCATCATTCAACATCTGTTGTCCATGCTGGTATGGGTTGGACAGCTTGACTGGGCTGGCACACTGGGAGGCTGCCTGATTTGGTATGGTTTTCTATGGCTGGATGCCCTTCCTAACACCAACCACTCCGACAGTGTAATGGGTATTTTTACATTCCACTGGCACAGGTGCCATTTGTGTGGCACTGGTATCTGCCACGACTGCAATTTTACTCGCCTTGATGGGTTTTCTTCTCAAACACAACAATGCCAAAGGTCTTGGTCATTGCCTCCATAACAGAAAAAAAAAAAAAACCCCAGCTGGGTTGCGATTCACAGGTGACAAATAGACAACACAGATGGGTCTATGGTCAACTGTGCAATACATGCAGCGAGTGCACCCATGTGACTTTGATGACAAGTGGTGTATTCAGCCAGTACTTGTTGATGTTATGCATAACTGGAATGACAAATCCATATTTACTTTAGTAAGGCCGTATATGTCGGAACACAGGTGTGCTATCCCTGACGCTACCTTGGAGCTTTTACTATTTCAATAAACAGGTTCTCTCCGATCCTGAAAATCTTATTTTAAATGTGTGTGTGTGTGTGTTTGTGTGTTACCTTGTCTTGACAGTGTATGACAGTTGCAACAACTGGCACCCATGCCAACGTCGTCTCCTTCATTGGACACTAAACTTGGCTAGCGAAGACCTGTTAGACCAAGCGAAAGTGAAATCGTGATGGCACCTGTGCCCAGTGTTGCCTTCCTGGCACGTGTAAAGACATTCGAGCGAGATCTTGCCAGTGCCGCTGGACTGGCTCCTGTGCAGGTGGCACGTAAAATACACCATTTTGAGCATGGCCGTTGCCAGTACTGCTTGACTGGCCTTCATGCCGGTGGCACGTAAAAAGCACCCACTACACTCTGGAGTGGTTGGCGTTAGGAAGGGCATCCAGCCATAGAAACCACGCCGAATCAGACATGGAGCCTGAGCTGCGCTTCAGCTGGTCAGTTCCTGTAAAATCATCCAACCCATGCTAGAATGGAAAACAGCCGTACGATGATGATGATATAAAAATAGAATAGGGTATTTCTTTTTGAATGTCAAAGGGTTATGAGGGTCCATTGAAATAGGAATTGTACAAGACCATCAGCTAAACGAAAAACGGTTAAGAAACACTGGTCTAGAGAGAGAAAAAACTTAGTTATGAGTCAAACATAGCGCAAAGAAGCATTACCTAAATTTGCAACAAATAATAATTCTGTTTATTCTTGACACAAGACCAACAGTTTTTGGAAAGAGGAGGGGGTAAGTCAATTACACAAACCCCCAGATCATATCTGGTATTATATCGATCCCAAAAGGATGAAAGGCAAAACTTGGTATTAAATTAATGTGAATGCAGAACCAGAAGAAATGCTGCTAACCATTTTATCCAACAGAGTAACAATTCTGCCAGCTCTCTTAATAAATGGTTTCTAGTTTAAGCAGAAGGCCTGAAATTTTGAGGGGAGGGTAAAGCTAATTACGTCGCCTCAAGTACTTGACACACAAGCCTTATTTTCTAGACCTCGAAAGGGCGAAAGACAAAGCTGACACTGATCGTATCTGAACTCAGAATGTAAAGAGACAGAACAAATCTTGCAAGGAATAATAATAATAATAATGGCTTCAGATTAAGGTAGGAAATTTTTAGGGGAGAGCAGTGCAAGGCAAAAGTGACTGGCGGAATTTGAACCAATGACGCAACATAAATTAGGAAACAAATACAGCAAAGACACTTTGTCCGATGCTCTATCGATTCTGCCAGCCTCAAGGTTACAGATTTATGCACAACGAATGACAATAAATTGAGAGGAATGGTGGATCACAGGGGGGAGGGAGTCAATATCATTGATCCCAGTACTTGGCAAGTGCGTGATGTTATCGACCTCAGCTGGGTTTGAGCTCAGTACGTAGAGCGCAGGGACGAATACCAATGTATTTCTTTCGATGCTTTAACGATTCTGCCAATCGATCGCCCTATATAACGTATTGAACTATGATTGAAGCACAAAGCCTACAATTAGATATGGACCCAGGAGGGGTGAAAGGCAGAGGTAACCTCAATAGTGTCTGAACTCAGAGCAGGAAGAAACCATAATAATAATCCTGGTAGAGACGGACTATATGTAATCTGAACCTTCTCCCCACCCTTATTCCCAGATTACATATAGTCCATCTGGACCTTCAGTTCAACGGGAACTTATTTTATCGACCCCAAAAAAGTGAAAGGGAAAATAGGCCACGGCGGAATTTGAACTCAAAACGTAAACTCGGACGAAATGCCACTAAACACTTCGTCCGGAATGCTATCGATTCTATCAGCTCACCGCTTTAATAATAATAATGGCTTCGATTATTGGCTCAAGGCCAGCAATTTCGAGGAAGGTGTGAGTCGATTACATCGACTCCACTGCTTATCTAGTACTTATTTTATCGACCCCCGAAAAGATGAAAGACGAAGTCGGCCAATAATCTAATTCTCCAATACAATATGCGTGAAATATACGCTGCAACGTTCGGAAATGTAATACCAAAATGCGAACTGTTGTCAGTTTGATATGAGTCATAGTATCGGCTATGTATGCATTACAAACAATAGTTCGATCAAAGCTGATTGGGACAGCATCCAATAGAATATTGTTAAACTTGGAATGAGCTATGGCAAATCCGGACTAAATATAAATACGAAGAAATTGCAACTGATGCTCAATATTTGCAGTGATATAGTTGACTGATGAATATTGGAACTTTTTAAATCATTCTAAGAATCGAACTTATCAATAATCTCCCCCACCACCATTCTTATTTCTTCCTTGTTTCCTTGGTGGAGTAGTGATGGGGGGGTCCTCAATTTTATTTTATACTTTTAATTTTTTCTTTCTGTAAAAATGTTAATGAAAACAAAGCCTTTAAAAAAAAACGAAATTAGCGTGCAATAGACTCTAGACGAAGAAATAAATACACCTATATACACACACACAAATATTTGCGTATACATATCATAACCATTATGCAATTCCACCAAAAATGAACAGCCTAAATCCGTCTCATTTCGTGTACCTAGTAAATATAATTCAAACAATGCAATATTCTTCGTGATTTCGACGAAAATTAAAATCTCATAAAGCTGTCATAAAATATTTAGGGAGACTTAATAAAGAAGGGAGTTTTAGAAATAAATATTTGTTTATAAGCAAAAAAAACACGAAGCTGCTTGAAATAAAGGAAGGGGTTAGAAATGACATTTAAAAGAACACCGACATCAAGAAACGCGGGAAAATTAATGCTTTTGTTGTTATTTTAAAATTGCGCGAGTGTTACCGCGCCATATGACGTGGCTTTAATAATTCTAATTTATCTGAATGTTTATATATTACCGCGATTTAAAGACAATAAAGAATATATTTTTAATGAATTGCGTATTTTGATAATACGGTTTGCTTGGCTAACGTAAGAGAAAGTTCGTATGGCGAATACAACAAAACCGTTAATAACAAATTTGAATAGTTAAACGTTTATATAACGACAGATCGAATAATATAAGGTCGATCGTTTTTAAATGTGCATCGATAACAAATAATAAATTATGATAGTCCATGAATTAAAAAAAACCGTTCGATGATACAATAGAAAAAAACGATTCGATTTGATAATATTGCTTTCGTGGATGACATTAATTAAAATTAATCAATATTATGTAAAGAGGGAGGGGGGAGAAAAATTTTATAAATCATTTTATAAAATAGTGATCTAATAATACAATAAAATAGAATTGAACTGAAATAATGGGGAAATATACCTTTTTCAACAGCGTAATCTTTCGGCGGCATCGTCGAACGGGAATATTTTCAGCAGAAACAAAGACGATTTGGCTCCAAAAGTTTCTTAAAACGGCGGGAAAACCGATCGTCACGTGACAGTGTACATTTCGTTCTAACGTGATTTAGAAAGTGCGAGAATAAATTGAATATATTTTAAATTAGTGTTTTGCATTAATGATATAATGATGGAATATAAATTAAAAAACGTTTGATAATGATTTTTGTGGATTATAAATAATTTGTGCGTTGCCCTAGGTTGGCGCATGCTCACATTGTGGTGGCCGGTTGGCGAAGTTACTATGAAGGAAGAAATATGGTGAGTGTAATTCTTAATATTAACCAAGATTATTACAGTTCTATCACCCATTCTCGTTGCTATTTATAATTTCTGATTGTCAATAAGTTCGATGGACGTACATAGTAGTTTCTAAATGCCAAAAAAACCCCAACAAGCCATGTGGAAGTTTTGCCTTTAATAAGTTTGGTGTCCGTTTTCAGCACAAGATGAAGACCTCTCAGAAAGACAAAGTCCGTCAATTCACTTCCTGCACCCAAACTAGCGAGAAAGTTGCCATTATTTGTCTCGGTTTGCACGATTGGAAACTAGATGTAGCCGTCGATAATTACTTTCATGATCCGGACCGCTACAATACAGACCAATCTCGACCTCCAGTGGTGGACAAGAGAAAACTGGACGGACTCTGGGTCCGCTACAAAGGTAGCTTCATTATTATTAATTATTGCATTATTATCATTATGTATTATTATTAACCCCTTTCTAACCCCTTTTTATTTTAATGTAATCCTTCAGTATACAGTCGTGCATCGTCCTTGAAGCCTTTGTCAACCCTGGGTGGTTAATAACAGAAATATTATCATTATTAATTATGTTCCGAGTTCAAATCCCGCCGAGGTCGATTATATCTTTCATCCTATCCCTCTGGGGTCGATAAAATAAGTACGAGTCAAACAGTGGAGTCGATGTAATCGACAAATACCATCTCCCAGAATTTCAAGCATTGTACATATAATAGAAAGAGTTATTATTATTAATAGTATTATAATCGTATTATTTATTATTATTACCCACCCACCCTTTTTATTTACACGTATTTTTATGTATGTAATCCGACACTATGCTGTCCTTGATGTTTTTGTCAACCCTGGGTGGTTAATAAAGGAAACCTCATCATTATTTCCACTATTATTACTTATATTCTGGGTTCAAATCCCGCTGAGGTCGAATTTGCCTTTCATCCCTCTAGGGTCGATAAAGTATCGCTCAAACAGTAGTGTCGAACGTATCGACTAACGCCCTACCTTCCTCTTCAAAATACCTGGCCTTGTACCTTAATTAGAAACAATTTGCTATTTATCATTATTATTGCTGTCTGCACGTTTCCTGTCAAGGAAAGGCAATTGCACGTTTTCTTTATATAATTCTTCTCCAATAACTTACCTGTTCATTAATTAACTGCAATTTATTTATTCATTTACCTAAATATCTAGTTTCCAATCCTCCTTTAAGCCTTGTCAATATTTAATTACTTTTCACCACCAAAAATTACAAATATTTATTTAATTACAACTCTTTTGTCATTTCACTTCGCAATTTTCCAGTTCATATGAACTCTAGGCAGTTATTTACGATATTTTATTGTTCGTGTTTAAAAATAATCGGTAAAATATTTCATACTATGCTAACACTAACATTGCTGTACATAATGTTACAGTAAAATTGTGAGTGTATATATGCATGTATATATAATTTTTTAGCAACATTGTCCGGTTATAACCTCCTCATTATTACATATGATACAGTACCATAATTGTATATATGGCAAATATAGTCCCATTATTATCCTTATATATATATATATATATATATATATATATATATATATATATATATATATATATGTGTGTGTGTGTGAGAATTGGTTATTGTACAAACGTAGGTAGACCTGAGGGTGGAAGGAAAAAAGGTCTTTTGTGAAAACCCACCTTTAGGAATTACAGAACTGTCATGTAATTTTCTAAACTTACACCTCGGGAAACGATGCTTGTTTTCCTCTCCAGTTTTGCTTGTATTTATTTAGAATCCTCGGATATCTTCGATTTTGCAGTCCTTAATTCAAAATTGCCCCCCTCTCTCGCTGTATATATATATATATATATATATATTATATAAGGGCATTACTATACAATAATGCCTCACGCTTAGAGGGACTACATAAGCCAAAACTACCAAAATAAGCACCTTTTCACCACAGTTCTGGTGTGTGTGTGTGTATTTGGCTTATGGTTGGGTCTCTAGAAGCTAGGGATTTGGGTGATAATTTTATTGTATTAGTCATTTCAATTAAGAATTTTAGCGTCGTTAATTGATTTTTTTAAAGTGAACACACCCAGTAATTTTTGACGGCGGGGTTTGTCAAAGGTTGAGGTCGACCCACACTGAAATTCGAACCTAGAACAGCGAAACAATGATTTGATATCGAACTAGTTAACGTTGTTACGCTAAGGTATTCGCCTAAAAACTTAATTAACGAAGAGTTCTTAATTGCAAATATAAAATAAAATTGAAATAATCACCCCCAACCCTGTGGGTACTAACAAACAACGAAATAAATTCACCCATACATCTGTACGTGTGTGTGTGTGTGTGTATATATATATATATATATATATATATATATATATACACACACACACACACCATTACACAGAAACAATTGTTGTGATGTGTGATTAAAACCTGTTCTTACCATCTTTTTGTTTATATATATAATGTGTATACATATTTAAAAATATGTCTATACATATTTACAAATATATATCCACACACCTATTTACAAGCGACTACACGTATTCACAATCGTACATAATATATATACATAAATATATAACGCATAAGTACGTACGTACTTATATGTACACACAGGTACATACATATATAGAATCGTATTAAAAGACCGAGCTGGAATTTAGATTTGAGGGCACCTGAGGATTCTTAATTAAATCCTCCAGCTAAATCTTTTTTTCTATCTGTCGCTAGTTCTCCCCCCTTCGTCCCCCCTCCCCTTCGTCCCCCCTCCTCCTAATTGATCATTCTCCTATTATGGCCAGAATGCATCGAAGGTGAGATCTGATTCCACCAACGACTGTTTACAACATTTACCAAGTAAATAACCTTAATGTCATCTTTCCTACACTTCGAGAAAATAAATATATTTATTTGCTGCATTCTCTCTCTCTCTCTCTCTCTCTCTGCATCCCCCACCACCACCACTTTCATTCTTCATACTTCGAGCTTTTGGTCTCATCAAGTACTTAAATATCTCTTATTTTATTTAGAATTTTTTTTTCCTTAATTCGAATTCAGCTTTTGGATTTAATTCCTCGAACTAAGAACGGGCACTTTTCTCGGTTAATTTGATATTAAAATACCGTTCACATTGGTTTCCGTTTCTCCGGAAGTTCAGCTTGTTTTCATTCCACACTACAAGTGTGTGTGTGTGTGTGTGCGTGTTTGTTACATAACAAATCCCATAAATATATATTTGTTTATATATATATGTCTGTTTATATACGTGTGTGTATGCGTTTGGTGAAGTTGTCGGATGCATATGTAAACAACGACCTCCCCCTCCAGTGCAAAGCAGAAAGGAAACGAAACATAAGACCTGACAATGCTTGTCCATTCACCCAGTTCACAAATAAATTTTTTTTTTTCTTTTCTTTTTATATATGTGACTACTAAGATGAATTAAAACTAAGTTAATTACCGTCTTATTTCAAAGGCATGAAACGCACCTTAGAATGTAGGGGCATACCTACACAAGTGTGCCCCTCCGCGACTTTGTTTCCTCATAACTTCCAGAAAAACGGATGTTTTTTTTTTTAAATTGGAATCTGTGAGAAATGTTTCCGAGGGTCATATATAATTCCGCTATAGTCGTAATATACACTGCCTAAAAGGTATTTGTAGAAAATTTCATTGAACAATACCCATTTTTCTGATAGTTATACGGAAGCCAACTTTTGTAAATTTTCAAGAAGACACCCTCTACAGTATCTAAAACATTTTTTTAATAAAAAGAAAACAGTTTTATCAAAAAATGACTATTTTTATGGACGTTATTTCAAACAGCCCCTTGTCGTTTTGTTTATTAACAAGTTTTATTTCTAAAACCCCTTTATTAAGTCTTTCTAAATATTTTATATGACAGTTTTGTAAGAAGATAGATTTAAATTTTATTTCATCAGTGTGGGGCACAATTGTACAGGTATGCCCACTATATAAGGGCGGGGTTAGAAGGTAATTATTGTAATGTTTCCTCGTGGTAGGTTTTCGTCCTTGTTCTAGTAAGGGTTACCTGAAAACAACTACTATCCGTTTCTATAGTTAACCAACGGGTTTACTAACAAAACAAGCATGAAATGCTTAACCTATAAAACTCATCGACTTGTGTATAGGCTCATCAGAAACATTGGATTTCTTTTGTAATATCAATAGTTTTATTTACTTTTTTTTTTTTTTTTTTCATCTGTCCTTAATTCGTTAAATAAAAGGAAACATGTAGCTACTCGTCATGTAGTCAATATTACTCGTATCTAAGCTGTTCAGTGTATTATGATTTTAAACGAAGGAAATCTCGAATGCAGCAGAAAAGCTGTGAGAACAGCCTAAGAGATTGGGTAAAATAATACCCTTATAAGCATTAAAATGTGGCCAGCGAACCAGGCCACTTTTCTTTCTCTCAACAAGGGTATTTCAAATGATCCTCTAAGCTGTTTGCATAGCTATTCTGCAGGGCTTCAGTGTTCTATATTATATTGTAGTGCACCTGAGCACTGTACACAATAATTTCATTATTATTATTATTATTATGTTCACTAAACACTTTTCTTACACTTTGGAAATTATGAAACTTTCTCTAAAGAGCTGATGTCTTCTATAGGCGTGGCTGTGTGGTAAGAAGCTTGCTTCCCAACCACATGGTTCTAGGTTCAGTCCCACTGTATAGTACATTGGGTAGGTGTCTTCTACTATAACCTCGAGCCGACCAAAGCCTTGTGAGTAAATTCGGTAGATGGAAACTGAAAGAAGCCCATATATGTATGTATGTGTGTGTTTCTTCCTTGTTTGTCCTCCAGAGATAAAAGATGACTTAAATGAAGTAGAAACCTGTAGATTAATATAAATGATACAAGTTTATTAATAGTGGGGGATGAAGTAATTTGAAGTTCCTGTTTATGGATTAGTGTGAATTATCAGTGTCTGGAAAGTTATGCATTTAAATAAGCATTTGAGGATTTGTTGGAACCAGAGTTCACTCAGTGCACAGGAGTCGTGGACTAGCTGTGATGGAGTGAAAAAATGTTACTAGAAAATTGTCAGAAGCTACCAAGAAAGCAAGTTATTAATTACATCTGGTTCGAGAGAGAGGACAAGTGGTACTGCAAAACTGAGCAGTGAAAATGATAGAAGCATCTGGGCCAGAATCACAACATCTAACTGAAAGCTTGTGCTGTTGGCGTGAGGGTTTTGTTACCTAAATCTGTAGGTGGCCCTGGGCAGCTCTGGTGTTACAATGGAAAGGGCTGAAACACGTCCAGACTTTCTTCACAGCCTATTGAGACAATGACCCCTACATTAGGGGACACATTACAGTAGTGCCCTCAGCACACAAGTGTTTACCCTAAAAATAAATATTTGTAGGTTCCAATGTCGCCTTCCTGGCGCTTGTGCCAGTGGCACGTGAAAAGACATTTGAGCGAGATCGTTGCCAGTACCACTGGACTGGCTCCTGTGCAGGTGGCACGTAAAATACACCTTTTTGAGCTTGACCGTTGCCAGTACCGCCTGACACACAAACACACACACACACATATATATATATATATATATATGCTGATGAACGAAATCTAGATTCATTCTAGTAATCGCGAAATCGGCCGATGCACAGTTAAATTTATTTAAAAGAAAGTTGGTCGCCTTCTGTTGGTTGTTTTTCCTCGCATAAGGTACTAAATGTGGTTATTTTGAGAAGTCCACTGTGTGGCGTTATTATTTTCTGTAATAATGCCCCTTATATAAATATATATATATATATATATATATATACGACAGGCTTCTTTCGGCTTCCGTCTACCAAATTCACTCACAGGGCTTTGGTCGGTCCGAGGCTATAGTAGAAGACACTTGCCCAAGGTGCCAAGCAGTTGGACTGAGCCCAGAACCATGTGGTTGGTAAGCAAGCTACTTTCCACACAGCCACTCCTGCGCTAATATATATATAAATTTTAACAATTGATAATTCCCCAAAAGAGGCAGACTTCCTTGGGATGCCCATGGTAGCTCCACAAGACCATGGTTTTTGCCTGGACAACTAGGGCAAGTGCTCTCTCCACACTGTCCTCCTTCAACCAACAGGCACATGCTTAGAGTAGGCCTGTTCACTCTGACCATTCTTGCCACACTCACCCAGCTTTCAACAAAATTGTTGTGAGGCAGCACTTCCCTCTTTACACACACTTTCCTTTTCAAGTTAAACTTGAAAAAGTTGTTGAGAACTTGGCCAAAGGGGGAAGTATCTGTCTTCGGCCCTTTCAATCTGCTCTACCACTCAACCTTCTTTGCTTAGCCCACCACCAAATAAACACAATAATAATAATAATCATTTCTACTCTAGGCACAAAGCCTTGAAAATTTTGCGGGGAAGGAGGCCAGATGATTATATCCACTCCAGTGCATAACTGGTACTTATTTTATCGACCCTGAAAGGATGAAAGGCAAAGTCGAGCTCAGCAAAATTTGAACTCAGAGCGTAAAAACAGATGAAATACTGCTAAGCATTTAGCCCGGCATGCTGACGATTGTGCCAGCTCACCACCATAATAATAATAATCCTTTCTATTATAGGCACAATTCTTGAAATTTTGGAGGAGGGGCTGGTTGACTATATTAATTCTTGTACTTCAATCGTACTTATTTTATTGGCCCTGAAAAAGGCAAAGTCAACCGGAGTGGAATTTGAGCTAAGAGTGTAAAAACAAACAAAATGCCGCTAAGCATTTTGTCCAGCATGCTAACAATTCTGCCAGAAATTTTGAGTTGGGGTGTGGGGGTAAGTCAACATCGGCCTGGAATGATAAAAGGTCAAGTTGACCATGGCAGAATTTGAACTCAGAATGTAAAGACCTGTGACTAAGTGCTAAAAGCTCATAACGTCTGTTTTTCATACTTGCATGGGTTAAGTGGATTTTGCAGTAGGTATCGACAACTGGGTGCCTTTCTTGTCAACCCTCACCTGTTTCCAAGCCAGGTAATATTTCTCCAGGCCAGACATATTTTCACAGAATCTCACACATGATTGACTCTGCTTGTATGACAATGACACTCGTTTACAACTATGATACCCTAAGACAAGGAAACACAAACAGTCACACTCGTGTGTGTTAATGTTTGCTTTTATGTTCTCTTTTTTACTTGTTTCAGTCATTTCACTGTGGCCATGCTGGAGTACCGCCTTTAGTCGAACAAATCGACCCCAGGACTTATTCTTTGTAAGCCTAGTACTTATACTACCAGTCTGTTTCGCTGAACCACTAAGTTACAGGGACGTAAACACACCACCATCAGTTGTCAAGCGATCGTGAGGGGACAAACACACATACATATATATAAATACATATATACGACGGACTTCCTTCAGTTTCCGTCTACCAAATCCACTCACAAGGCATTGGTCGGCCTAAGACTATAGTAGAAGACAGTTGCCCAAGGTGCCACACAGTGGGAATGAACCCGGAGCCATGTGGTCGGTAAGCAAGATACTTACCACACAGCCACTCCTGCGCTCATGTTCAGTTATGATAAAAAACAATTTTACATCTGTTTGATTTACTCTATACTTCCGTAGAGTACAAATTTATTATTCTTAAAAGAGAATGCTGTTGACAGTGACTTCAAAGTTTCAGCCAGCTAAGCCATCATCACACTGTCTCTTATTCTTGTTCGGGTTTGTGTGTATCATCATCAGGCTCCATTGTCTGTTTCTCTGGTTGGGTGCCCTTCCTAACGCCAGCCATTTTACAAAGCACCCAATACATTCTATAAAGTGGTTGGCATCAGGAAGGGCAGCCAGTCATAGAAACCCTGCCAAAACAGGCAAAGGAGCCTGGTCTAGCTTCTGACCTTACCAGCTCCTGTGAAACCATCCAACCCATGCCAGCATAGAAAACAAACATTAAATCATCATCGTCTTCATTGAATGTTCGTTGTCCATGCTGGCATAGGTTAGGCTGTTTGACCAGAGCTGGGAAGCTGCACCAGACTCTAGCCTGATTTGGTGAGGTTTCTACAGCTGGATGCTTAGCGATATTTCATCTGCCTTTATGTTCTGAGTTCAAATTCCGCCGAGGTCAGCTTTACCTTTCATCCTTTCGGGGGTCGATAAATTAAGTACCAGTTGCATACTGGGGTCGATCTAATCGACTGGTACCCTCCCCAAAAATTTCGGACCTTGTGCCTAGAGTAGAAAAGAACCACTTTACAGCATGCTGGGTTCTTTTACGTGGCACTTCCACAGTAGCTTTACATCACCAGGGGGACCAACCTTAACACTTCTGCTGCAGGGTACAGGACCTCTTGAATACAGCAAGGCACCGGATATCCTGGTCCTTTGTCATCTTGCCTGAAAGGTTCAGTGTTCTGAAGTCATTCTTCAATACTTTGTCCCATGTCTTCCTGGATCTCTCCCTCCCACGGTGTTTGTGAGATGACACTTCTTTATAAAGCTGTCAGCATCCATCGCATGACCAAACCAGCGCAGTCTTCTCTCTTGCACACAGCATCTAATTCCTCTTATACCTAACGTCCCTCAAAACATTAGCGCTCTGTTGGACATGTTAACTTACCTTACACATCCAGCAGAGCATACTGGCCTCCTTTCCAATCAGGGCCCCCTTTCACTCAGGGATAAACCTTTCATGGCCAACAGAGGCAACAGCTCTCTGGGTATCCCCCCATCCTATTCATATCCTAGAGTGTGTGTGAATATAAAAAGATAAAGAGAGCAATGGTGAGGCTGGAGAAATATTTTATGGATAGTCTTACAGCTGTTTCTGGGAAGATCCAGTACTTCCCTTCATCGGAGACAGAAAAAATAAAGGAATCGATTATTATATCCATAGGCGGATAGTTTTAGTATGAAGTGATATAGAGTGTGATGGGCTGAAAAGTACCCTCCTCAACCTTATATATATATATATGCACACATGCATATATATATGTGCACATGCACACACACACACACACTGGGCTTCTTTCAGTTTCCATCTACCGAATTCATTCAAAGGCTTTGGTCAGCTCAGGGCTATAGTAGACACTTGCCCAAGGTGCCACCCAGTGGGACCGGACCTGAAGCCATTTGGTTGGCAAGCAAGCTTCTTAACTGCACAACTACCTCCTGCACATGATGATGATGATAATAATAAATGCTTCACTTTTGATATATCAAGCAGTTTTGGTTTGTTTTAATTCTCTGAGCTTTGGTTAACTTTCAAGCTCTCTCGTAAACATTTCTAACACAAAATAATGCCATATTTCTCTTTTCCTTTTTTTACTATAGGTGCTTTGGCATGTAAAAAGCACCATCCAAACGTGGCCGATGCCAGTGACCCCTGACTGGCCCCCGTGCCAGTGGCACGTAAAAAGCACCATCTGAACGTGGCCGATGCCAGTGCCGCCTAACTGGCTCCTGTGCCAGTGGCATATAAAATGCACCCACTACACTCTTGGAGTGGTTGGCGTCAGGAAGAGCATCCAGCTGTAGAAACATTGCCAGATCAGATTGAAGATTGGTGCAGCCGCTGGCTCTCCAGACCTCAGTCAAACCGTCCAACCCATACCAGCATGGAAAACGGACATTAAACGATGATGATTTGCTTCATCATAGAAAAAACAATTTACTAATTATTATTTTCAGATTCTTTTAATCAAGTTTTGATATAAAAGATAAGCGTTTTTTCTTAGTCAAGAGCAATATGTCCCCCCCCCCCCATCTCTTGGGACTGTTTACATTGTCGAGAATCTGATATTGAGCATATAAAGCTTAATTAGATGACTAACGAACACGGGTGGAGTTACATTCCTTGACTTATTTACCTATGCAATGGTGTTTGATGAAATCTCATTTATCTTGCTAAATTTTTCTCCCAAATAATGACTGAAATATCAAACATGATGCTGCTCCATTTTTTTTTTTTTCCCTTCACATTGACAATAGGCATGGCTGTGTAGGTAAGAAGCTTGCTTCCCAACCATGGGGCCTCAAGTTCAGTGCTACCATGCAGCACCCTGGGCAAGTGTCATCCACCATAGCCCGAAACTGACCAAATGTTTTGTAAACAGATTTAGTTGGCTTAGATGCATATATATATATATATATATATATATATATATATATATATATATATATATACTTTCGAAATGCTGAGTGGATAAGACAGGGGACAACTGATGAAGGGAATGTTCTTTATGTTGCCTGTCTTGTTTCTCTATTTGTTTCTTTTGTTGTTTGGCGCAGGCTTCCATTGTGGTGCCAACCCATGCCAGCATGGATAATGGACGTTACATGATGATGAATATGTTCACAGTAACCAGTAACTGTCATTTTTTTTAGAGTTCATCATTCTACAAGCCCCCCCCCCCAATTCCTATCAACATGGAAATTGTCCTGTGTGTAGTCTTTTACTCGTTTCATTCATCACTGTGACCATGCTGGGGCACCACCTTGGAGAATTTTAGTCAAACGGATCGACTCCAGTACTCGTTTTTGTTTTCATAAGTTTGGTGCTTATTTTGATTGGTCTCTTTTGTCAAACTGCTAAGTTACAGAGACGTGGACACACCAACATCAGGCATCAAATGCTTGTGGGGAACAGACACATATATACATATAGGCACAGGAGTGGCAGTGTGGTAAGTAGCTTGCTTACCAGCCACATGGTTCTGGGTTCAGGCCCACTGCGTGGCACCTTGGGTAAGTGTCTTCTACTCACAAGGCCTTGAGTGGATTTGGTAGACGGAAACTGAAAGAAGCCTGTCGTATGTATGTGTGTGTGTCTGTGTTTGTCCCCACTAATATCGCTTGACAACCGATGGTGGTGTCAAGGATTCTATGAAGTTTGGCAAAAGAGGCCGATAGAATAAGTACTAGGCTTACAAAGAATATGCTCGGCTAAAGGCGGTGCTCCAGCTTGGCCACAGTCATATGACTGAAACAAGTAAAAGAATAAAAGAACATATATATATATACATATATATATATAAACATATATATATACATATATATATATACATATATATATAAACATATATATATATACATATATATATAAACATATATATATACATATATATATAAACATATATATATACATATATATATAAACATATATATATATATATATATATATATAAACATATATATATACATATATATATACATATATATATATATACATATGTGCGGGTGACACGTAAAAGCACCCACTACACTCTCTGAGTGGTTGGCGTTAGGAAGGGCATCCAGCTGTAGAAACTCTGCCAAATCAGACTGGAGCCTGGTGTTGCCATCCGGTTTCACCAGTCCTCAGTCAAATCGTCCAACCCATGCTAGCATGGAAAGCGGACGTTAAACGATGATGATGATGATATAAACATATATATATACATATTTATATATACATATTTATATATACATATTTATATATACATATATATATATACATATATATATATACATATATATATATATATATATGTGTGTGTATATCAAGGGTCTACAAAGTGGTCGACACTGACCCTTGGAAGTCGATGAGACTATTCTAAGGGTCAGTAAATGCACATCTACATTATTATTTATTTTCTTGTACATGCCTGGAGGTTGAGGTGTCAAGGATTCTATGAAGAGGTTGGTGGTTTAAAAAGTTTGGCGACCCTTGATCATATATATACATATATATATATATATATATATATATATATATATATATATATATATATATATATATATATAGAATCCTTGACACCTCAACCTCCAGGCATGTACAAGAATATAAATAATAATGTAGATGTGCATTTACTGACCCTTAGAATAGTCTCATCGACTTCCAAGGGTCAGTGTCGACCACTTTGTAGACCCTTGATATACACATATATATAATTTATGGTTAGCTTGAAAATTCACAGTGCTACGTAGGCCAGCCATTTCTTACTGTATAAGGATAAGTTCAAAGATAATTTGAGATACCTAAATATTACAAAAGAAAACTGTGAGAATCAGACTGAAGAAGTGAGTGCTTTTTCTAGCTCCAAAATTTTGAAACTCAAAGAGTACAAGATCAGTTAATAGGAAAATAGGAAGACAAAGCAACAGAAGAACAATCTTCCTGCAAACCATCATAGTCCATATTTTGTGATTTCTCGGCTAGGTCACATGCTGATTAATAAGTCGTGCTCATATATCTATATAGCTTCATGTAATGCAAATTGCTTGTGTGATCGTCTTTGTGAATCGATTGATGGTCTGAGGACTCACATGACGAGCCACCAGGTGAAGTAAATGAATCGTAAACATTGATGAGGAGTAGTAGTGGTAGTGGTAGTAGTAGTTTGGGTCTATTGTTGGTTACCTGTATGGTTTCTTTTTTTTGTCTTCTCACTAAACACATCATCATTGTTTAACGTCCGTTTTCCATGCTAGCATGGGTTGGACGGTTCAACCGGGGTCTGGGAAGCCAGGAGGCTGCACCAGGCTCCAGTCTGATTTGGCAGTGTTTCTACAGCTGGATGCCCTTCCTAACGCCAACCACTCCACAGTGTGTACAGGGTGTCTTTTCTGTGTCACCGATACGGGTGCCTTTTACATGCCACTGGCACAGGTACCTTTTATTAACACGATTAACATTAGAACCAAAACATGAATGGTTTAATTTTTGCATGTTGAGAGCATCCAACCATGCGTGTGTATGTGTATATATGTATATATATAGCAATTAGAAAATGGAGGAGAATATGCGGTACCCATCGACTTGCAGTACAAAATAAATTAATTCAACGGAATACACTGTCTGCAAGTCGATGGGTACCGCATATTCTCCCCCATTTCCTAATTGCTATATAAATTTAGGGTAAAATAACCCCCCTTTTGCCCGCACCCACTTATTACACTTGGTATAACACTAGTGTAACAATAATTGGGTACCCTCCCAGCAGTATATTGGATAGATACTATCCCTTAGTGGGTTGAATCCTCAACCCCTAACTCTCTTGCATTATATATATATATATATATATATATATATATATATATTGAGGGTGATAAATTGAATATTAATTCAATTAACATCAATTTAAAACCAAGTGGCCTAGCATATAAAAAATTTGAAAATTCAGAAAAATTGTATTACATGCGCATATATATATATACATACACACACACACACACACACACACACACATATACTAGGGTTTCCCGTCATATGATGGGTAACTTTGGAAGTATATTTTGGCCACTATGTGTAATATCAGGAAATATGGTCTACATACAATAATTAGAATTTAACTTTTAATCAAATTTCTTGGTGCTTATACAAAAGATACATGCTAATTTTCAAAAAGAAAAAAATTTAAATATACTTTTCATTTGTATATTTTCAGTAAATGTTATTTTACTAAATTTTATCAACAACATAATTACAATCTACTCCATCAAGAGTCTCTGCAAAACTTCCACAGTGCCAATAGCACAACTAAAAGCACTCAATACACACTGTAAAGTGATTGGCATTAGGAAAGACTTCCAGCCATAGAAACCATGCCAAAGTTGACATTGGAGTTTGATGCAGCTCTGCAGCTTGTCAGGTCCTGTCAAACCACCTGACCCCCGGCAGCATGGAAACGGGGCATTAAATGGTGATGGTGTGTGTTTTCCAGACAGTTTTAAAAGAATCAAAATAGGCGGTGGAGCATCTTCTATCTTGTTTCTGCCATTAGACGACAGCTGAGCCTTGAAGAATTTTTTGTCAAATGAATCGGCCCCTGTATTTTCTTTTCGGTTTATGCTAATTATTCTAAGTTACAGGGATGTAAACACACCTACACCGGTTGTACAGTGGTGGTGGTGGTGGTGGTGGTAGGGTACAGACACACACATACACGCATATATATACACTGCAGCTTCTTTCAGTTTCTGTCTACCAAACTTACAAGGTTTTGTTCAGCATGAGTCTAGTGGAAGACACTTAGGACTGAACCCAGAACCATGCGGTTGGGAAAGAAGCTTCTTTCCACATAGCCACACCTGCCTGCAGCTCTTTGTTAAATCTTTTTTATTATCTCTCCTCCATCTGATGTACTGGCAACACAAACCAACCAACATTTATATATATCAGCTATTATTTAATAGACTTGGTCTGTTAACCATAAACAAAAACATCAACTGAACTAATATAGTTTTAGCTCTTTTTTTTTGTTTTGCTTTGTTATTTTTTTGTTTCTTTTTTACTATTTAGAAAAACGAGCAATTCATTTCTCTGACATTAATTGCTATGGATCATAAATATAATTCGTTTGTTAGTTTTTCAATTTTTAACATTAAAGGCATTTTATAAATATACATTCATTTTGAATTCTGTCTAGTCTCTCTACACCGACTGGGAAAACATGTCCCAATTCACAACCTACTTATGACTCTCTCTCTCTCATACATGCAATTAGAGAAGGGAGGCCTCTCACTGTTGAAGTTTTGCTTTTCCTGTGTCAGTTCACCGTAGCTTCTAGAATCTTTGTTTTCTTTTCACCTTGTCTGTGATAAAAGAGTACTACAAACTGGATCTGTGCCATTTTCTTGCAGCTCGCTGATTTCATTTTTTTGTTTTATTCATTTCGTGTATATATATTACATCCATCTCGAGTGTATGCACACATGCTTGTGTGATATGGTGAGAGATACAGTTGTGGATGTGTGTATAAAGATGTAGATGTGTAGATAGATATATAGGTAGGTATAGTATGTATAGATGTGTGTGTGTGTGTGTAAGTCTTCATGACAATATGAAGTTGATACTGTCCTATCTTCCAACATTATCTGTTAATAAGCTGATGGTTTACTTGTACAGTTCTTTGCAGCTCAGATTCTTGAAACAAAAAACCGAATACATTTGCTGAAATAGGTTAGGCCATGAGTGTGGCTGTGTGGTAAGAAGTTTGCTTCCCAACTGCATGGTTTCAGGTTCAGTCCTGTTGCACAACACCTTGAGCAAGTGTTTTCTACTTCTGCTATAATCCTCCCCACCAGGACCTACCAAAGCTTTGAGTAGATGTGATAGACTGGAAACTGAAAGAATCCCTGTGTGTGAGATCATATACTCTTTTACTTGTTTCAACCATTTGACTGCAGTCATGCTGGAGCACTGCCTTTAGTCAAGAACATCGACCCCAGGACTTATTCTTTGTAAGCTTAGTACTTATTCTATCGGTCTCTTTTTGCAGAAACGCTAAGTTACGGGGACGTAAACACACCAGCATCGGTTGTCAAGCGATGGTGGGGAGACACACATATACATACATATATATATATATATATATATATATATATATATATATATATATATATATATATATATATATATATATATATATATATATATATATATATATATATATATATATATATATATATATATATATATATATATGTGTGTGTGTGTGTATCATCATCATCGTTTAACATACGCTTTCCATGCTAGCATGGGTTGGACGATTTGACTGAAGACTGGTAAAACCAGATGGCTACACCAGGCTCCAATCTGATTTGGCGGAGTTTCTACAGCTGGATGCCCTTCCTAACGCCAACCACTCAGTGTAGTGGGTGCTTTTACGTGTCACCTGCACGAAGGCCAGTCAGGCGGTATATATATATATATATATATATATGCATGCACATACATACGACGGGCTTCTTTCAGTTTCCGTCTACCAAATCCACTCACAAGGTTTTGGTCGGCCCGAGGCTATAGTAGAAGACACTTGCCCAAGGTGCCATGCAGTGGGACTGAACCCGGAACCATGTGGTTGGGAAGCAAGCTTTTTACAACACAGCCATACCTAACCTATTATAAACATTTTTTTCTTATCCTTTGGAACTTTGCAAACTTGAAAGATCTGAACTAAATCCATTGTTTCATTTGACCTTGTAGAAGTTTCCCACCAGAGATCTGCTTCCAGTGACTCCAATTCGCTTCAGATAACTTAGAATAATGATACAAATAGTTTTTTGATAAATAGGCAATGTTTTACAGCTCTTCATTCATGCTTTTGTAATGAAAATTTTCAATTCTAGGGACAGAACAGGTTTTGTTCATTCTTATGAAGGTTAGTTAGAAGTGTAAAAGTTAATTTCTAGATGACATTTTCTTAATTGATTTGACACATTAACTAATTAGTTGAAATATTCTGAAATCACACATACGCACACACATGTGCACGTATATTGCAAACAACTACATTGTGGAAGTAAGCATTTAATGACATGCAAAGCTGTTAAATTCATTAACACTTTTGTGCGTTACTAAGAGTTAGAGAGAGGGACTTAAAATGTGAGGTGCAGGATGAGTGCGCATGTTTGGTGCTCTACCACTTAGTTTAATTTACATATAACTTTCTGAACAAAAAATACCCTATTATTTATTTATTTATTATTTTTTTTTTTTTTGCAAAGATAAGTTTGCAATGGAATAGATTGTTTATATTGTTAAACTTAACTAAAATATGTAAATAAGTAATTTTATTTTATTTTATTTTATTTTAAGGTATTAAATATACACTACAAATTTAAATTGCATGTATCAAAAATGTGCTGGTGCTACATATAAAGCTCCCAGTACACTCTGTAAAGTGGTCGGAGTTAGTAAGGGCATCCAACCACAGAAACCATATGCCAAAATAGATGACTGGATCCTGGTGCAGCTCTCCAGCCTTGCCAGCCCCTGTCAAACCGTCCAACCCATGCCAGCATGGAAAATGGACATTAAAGGATGGTGTCTTGACATTGCTTAATGGTTTCGTTTATTGATTTATTCGTTTCCTATCTCCTGTAAAAAAACTTAATCTAGCCTTGAGGAAATATTCCCTGGCTTGGAAGTAGGTGAGGATTGGCAACAGAAGGGTATCTATCCATCCATAGAAAAATCTACCTCACCAACTTTCATCTGATGCATGCAAGTACGGTAAAGATGCTGTTGATTTCTCCTGTCTTCTCTTTTATTGTATCTCAACTGAGTGGTCCCCAATCTTTCCCCTGTGCTTATTACCTCTTACTCTCATCCGACCAATATCTCTGACTACTTTTCCATACCAACCAGTCTGGGACTGTTCCAAGTTCTCTTATACAAACTTCCTGTTTTAACTGTTTAGCATTCAGATTACTGTTAAATCTAATCATCATCATCATCATCATCGTTTAACGTCTGGTTTCCTTGCTAGCATGGGTTGGATGATTTGACTGAGGACTGGCAAGCCAGAAGGCTGCACCAGGCTCCAATCTAATTTGGCAGAGTTTCTACAGCTGGATGCCCTTCCTAACGCCAACCACTCCGAGAGTGTAGTGGGTGCTTTTACGTTCCACAGGCACAAGGTCCAGTCAGGCGGTACTGGCAACAGCCACGCTCAAAAAGGTGCATTTTATGTGCCACCTGCACAGGAGCCAGTCCAGTGGCACTGGCAGCGATCTCGCTTGAATGTCTTTACACGTGCCACCAGCACAAGTGCCAGGAAGGTGATGCTGGGCACAGGTGCCATCACGATTTCGTGTTGTTCTGAAATAATCTGTTTTAAAATCATTTAAAAACCTTCCATCAAAATTTCATGTTTATTTTTATTACAAACACCAGCCTGTAATCCTTCCATTCACACATTTCTGTTAAAATACTCTACGTTTGTTTAAATTTATTTCAAAAAATAATGAATGATTTAGAAAAATAACTTTATCCTCCAAGTATCTCCAGCTACTTAAAAACTCAAACTAGACATTAAATGCTCCAATGCCACTCAGTTATTCTCGTCTTCCTGTCTAGGAGTGCTGAAAATGGCTATGGATTCTTCTTTTCCACTTTAGGAATATTCATGTAAAGAAACCTTTGCTTTTAATGTTACTGTGCAGTAATTGTTTTAATCAAGCTTTACTGCCTGTCCGACAGTACAGCCCTCTTGATTTTAATTAACTCCAATTACAATTAAAAGAATTGTTAAGAATTCATTCAGTGGACATGGGATGGTAATATTTACTTCCTTTTCTTGGAAGAGGAAGCAACATAGGTTTGTAACGAGAATCTTTGCTTTATGTAATTAACCCTTTTCATAGCAACCCATCCACAACCGCTCCTAGTTATTTGATGCCAGCTTCCTATTTGTGATCTATATTTAAGCCTTCCATAAAAATTTTATGTCAGTTTATGTTCAAAACACCAGCTTAACCTTTTTGTTCTACCAATCCGCCTGAGACCACCCCCACTTATTTGATAAAAACTTCCTGTTTTAAAGCGATCTAAAAGCCTTCCATCAAAAATCTCGTTAATTTTCATTAGTTCTTTCATTTACACATTTCTGTTGCAATACATGGCCTTCGTTTCAATCAATTTTCAAAAATAATGAATTTAGAAAATAACTTTATCATTATCAAGTTGGTGTTTGGAACATGGAATAAATTTTTGAAGCGTTTTTTTTTTTTTTTTTTTCTAGAACGCTTTAAAAAAGGAAGTTTGTATCCTAGAACCAATGGCAGGCTTGGGCAGGTTGGCATCAAAAGAGTTATTAATGGCTGTTGTTTTACTTAAATTCTTCATTTTCAAAACTAATTGAAACAAAGGCAGTTTATTTTAACAGGAATTATTTTTCCTCTAGTCAAAATAATTCTCTTCAAATTCTTTTTGTATCAACTTTGCAACTGAAAAGGAAAATAACCCACTGAAATAAATACATATATATATATATATATATATATATATATATATATATATATATATATACAAAAAAAATTTTTTTTTAAAAACACTAAACTTTAATTTTTGATTTAAGTTAAAACTAAAATTCCTGCTAAACCTAAAGTCTGGAAGTATCAATGCTTAAGTCATCTGTCTTTTACTGCTGTTTATGGAAAGACCTACATCAGAAGTCCTCTTAACTAATATGCTCCTTATCGTAGATGGCAGCACTGTAAACAGAAGTCTTAGTATCCTATTTCAAGTCTCCAAGAACTTTTTTTTTCTTTTTCTGTTGGCGGTGGCTTGGAATCCTAAACCCGGGCACAATCTGAAAGTGTTGCCCTATTTTTAATAAATTTATATACTGAATTGAAATAAAGTTTAAACCTCCAGCTCCTCTTCCAACCCTTTTGATACCTGAATTTTTTTTATATTTTAAAGCAATCTAAATTAAAACCTTCCATCAAAATTTCATGTTGGTTTGTATTCCAAACACTAGTGCCACCCTTTTGTTACCAATCCACCCATGACACTCCTTGGTTTCATGAAACAAACTTCCTGTTTTAAAGTATTCTATATACTTGTGTGTGTGTGTGTGTGTGTGTGTGTGTGTGTGTGTGTGTGTGTGTGTGTGTGTGTGTGTGTGTGTGTGTGTGTGTGTGTGTGTGTCTTCTCCCATGTGATGTCCTTGGCCATCATCGACAATGATGGACACACTAATATGATATCATGTGATAGTTGTAAATGAGTGCCACCGTTATACAAGCAGTGTCGTTCATTTCCAATCTTCTATGGAAACATGCCTAGCCATAGGGAAAGATTGCCTTTATTTGGGAATTGAGTGTTGGTGACAGGAAGGGTATCCAGCTGCAGAAAATCTACCTCAGCAAATTCCATCTGACCCATGAAAACAGAAAAGTGGACGTTGAAACAACAATGATGATGATGATGTTGATGCATTCTGCTCCTCCCCCTCATCACCTCCTCTCCTTCACACATCACTCTGCCCACCCATATTCAACAGTGGCACTGCATCTCCTCCACTCAACCCATCCCACCATCTCTATCTCTCTGCTTTCTCTCGACACTTTTTTTCCCTTTCCCTCCTGCTACACCCTTCTGTAATTGTCTCTGTTTCTCTCTCTCTCCTCCTCTCTCAACAGCAAACTTATGTAACTCCAATAAGATCCTCACTTAGATCTTAACAACCTGTCCAACCCATGTAGACACGGAAGTGGACCAACCCACACCATCTATGGGTATATCTACTCAACTCACCCCCATTGCTCTTACCACTCTACCCTCCCCACTGATCCCTGACATTATTCTATCCTTTCTCCTCTCTTGTGTCCCCACCATTCTTCCAACTTAGCGCTGTTCTTTCTTTTACTACCTTCCTCTCATAGCAATAAATCTCTTTTCTTGTTTCACTCAATTTTTTTTTTAACTGATATAATTTAAGTCTTTCACTTTATGCAGAAGCTTCCAGTTTTATGTGGGCGAGAGGGAAGAAAAATTCCTGATCACTTTTCTTTGGGACAATCTACTGATTGTCAAAATTTTGTAATTTGGAACTGTGAAAATCTTTTTAAAATCCTTGAAATATAAATCTCTTGGTGGTACCAGTCTGAAGCCAAATTTTCAGTAGAACAGAAATCCTTAACAAAAATATTCTTCTTAGAAACAGTGACTAAGAGTTCCAGGAACTTATTAATTTTAATGTTCATGTTATTTGTGCCAGTTTAGTCAGTGGTATCAGCTATGGTCAGATTTATGTTGCTACTGTCATCGTGTATCAAGGAGTAAAATTTGTCTCAGTCATTCATATTTTAACACTCTTGTTACCATATTTCTCTCAAAATAAACAGGTTTTGTTTCAAAAAATTTTGAGAATATTGTAGAATTTAGTAAAATAACTATCATTATTCAACTGATGTTAGTAATAAAAATTGACTTGAAATTTTGACGGAATGTTTTGATTTCAATCATTTTAAAACGGCAAGTTTGTATCACAGAACCAGGATTGATTCTGTGATACAAACTTCCAGAGTTGGTCTCAGACGAGTTGGTGCCAAAGAATCAAAGTCCACTTTTCTATGGCCTCATGCCCTTCCTGTCACTAACTCTCACCTCTTTCGAAGCAAGGTTAAATTTTCCCTTGGCCAAGCGTGTTCCCATGGAAAATTTGAAACGGAAAATATGACTGCATGGTGGTGACACTTATTTACAACTATCAGAAAATGTCAAGACAACACATTAATTCTCTCTCACACATACATGTTGGGCTTCTTTTAGTTTCCAATACCCACTCAAAAGACATTCAACACAACAAAAAAAAACCTGATGTTTTGTATTACTCTTTACTCTTTTACTTGTTTCAGTCATTTGACTGCGGCCATACTGGGGCACCGCCTTTAGTCGAGAAACTCGACCCCAGGACTTATTCTTTGTAAGCCTAGTACTTATTCTATCGGTCTCTATTTGTTAAACCGCCAAGTTTCGGGGACGCAAACACACCAGTATCGGTCATCAAGCGAAGCTGGGGGGACAAACACAGACACACACATACATATATATACGACGGGCTTCTTTCAGTTTCCGTCTACCAAATCCACTCACAAGGCTTTGGTCGGCCCAAGGCTATAGTAGAAGACACTTGCCCAAGGTGCCACGCAGTGGGACTGAACCCAGAACCATGTGGTTGGTAAGCAAGTTACTTACCACACAGCCACTCCTGCGCCTATTCCATTTTTTTTTTTTTTTTTAATCTTTTAATAAAAAAAACCACAGCTAAAATTTTTTATTTCAACAAATTTTCAGATCCTTATGAGTCGGATAAGATGATGGCTGATGGCGTTTATCGCTTTCTTGAAGATCTTGGCTTAAATCCAGAATCCAGAATAGTCTTGATAATTGCCTGGAAATTTAAAGCAGAAACGCAATGTGAGTTTACAAGAGATGAGTTCTTCCAAGGTATGACAGATTTAGGGTGAGTTTTCAGGTTTTATTTGTTTATTTTCACAAATATCACTTAATCATATTTGCTTCTGTGTGTTTTGAATTATGCGTGACCATGTAGTCAATGACCCATGTCTTCTCAGTATCTGGAATTATGTAGGAACACCTGATTAATGCTATCTCCACCTGGTCCAAATTGCAAATTTAACTCTCTTGATACCAACCTCTCTAAAGATACACCCACACACACACCCTTAATGCTTCTGTGAAACAAACTTTGTTTTAAAGTGATCTTAATTTAAAACCTTCCATCAAATTTCATGTTAATGTTCCAAACACCAGTTTAACTTCAGAGTTATTTTACTAAATTCTTCATTTTCAAAATCAGTTCTACTGGGGTAGCTAAACGTCTCCTCTACAGTCAGACAACTGTCTCTGTCACACTCTAGCCTTTTGTCTGGCACACAGCCACTTCTCTTGGTTCCACTCGCTCTCTCAGCTAAGAGGCCTTTGACTTGCAAGGTACTTGGTGACCCCAGATGCTGGTGCCATGTAAGAAGCACTTAGTACACTCTGTAAAGTGGTTGGCATTAGGAAGGGCATCAAGCTGTAGAAACCCTGCCAAAGCAGACATTGGAATCGGATGCAGCCCTCTGGCTGGCCAGCTCCTGTCAAACCATCTAACCCATGCCAGCATGGAAAGCGGATGTAAATAATGCTGATGAATGGTGAAAGGCAATGTATTTCAACAGGAATATGCAAAGAAAGCAGTTATCCTTCCTTATAAGACTTTCCCCTTCTCTCTTCTTAAGACCTATAACTGGAGTAAGATTCTGCGAGCTGGCAGAATTGTTAGCACGCCGGGTAAAATGCTTAGTATTTCGTCTGTCTACATTCTGAGTTCAAATTCCGCTGAGGTCTACTTTGCCTGTCATCCTTTCAGTCAATTAAATAAGTACCAGTTACGCACTGGGGTTGATGTAATTGACTTAATCCCTTTGGTCGTCCCTGCTTGTCCCTTTTGTGTTTAGCTGCCTGTGGGCAATAAAGAAAATATGTTTTGGTTATATAGAAAATTAAAGGCAGCGAGCTGGCAGAAATGTTAGCAGACCGTGCAGAATGCTTAGCTGTATTTTGTCTGAGTTCAAATTCCACCAAGGTCGGCTTTACCTTTCATTCTTTCGGAGTCAATAAATTAGGTACCAGTTGTGTACTGGAGTCAATCTAATTGACTGCCCCACTCACACTCCCCAAAAATTTCGGGCTTTGTGCCAAGAGTAGAAAAGAATAGTATGCTGTGATAATTAGTTGAATATTGTTTTTTTTTTCTTTTTTCCAAATGATAATAATAATAAAACAGTTGTTTACTGTCAATTTAAAGTGACAGACCCATTAAGGGAATCATACTGCTGCTGTTTAGCCCTAGGAAGCTAGACCGCTTCCTGTTGGCCTTGACACATTTCCTGTGTCCTTACGTTTGTGAAGGGGAGACAAGCTTCTCCACCCAGCTTTAGTCTGCATTCAGGGACATGTTTCTGAGTCATTGCTCGTCATCAGCCTGAAGTAGCAACACCAGCTGGTTGGAAAAGACCTGTCTAGCCAGCTGGTCGGCTACTTCAGGCTGATGACGAGCAATGACTCAGAAACATGTCCCTGAATGCAGACTAAAGCTGGGTGGAGGTGCTTGTCTCCCCCTTGTAAACATAAGGACACAGGAAATGTGTCAAGGCCGACAGGAAGCGGATTCCCTTAATGAGACTGTCACATTAAGTTGACAGTAAACAACTGCTTTATCGTAAACACTGCTGCTTATGTCTCTCTCTGTGAGATTTAAAATTAGATCATTTCTAATAATAAACCTATTTTAATATATATATATATATATATATATATATATATATATACTTGTTGAAGGAAATTCAATATAAAGCCAAGTGGTGTTTTGATAAATTTTCAGATGTGATACAGCTGATAAACTCCGTGATAAATGTCCATCACTAGAACAAATTATTAGAGACAACACAAAGTTCAAAGAATTTTATCAATTTACATTCAATTATGCCAAAAATCCTGGCCAGAAAGGTTTAGGTAAGTATTTGTTTTTCCTACCCAACAGTAACAATTTGACTATTTCGATGCCGACCCATCTGAGTCTGCCATTGATTCTGAGACAGATTTTTTTTATTTTAATGTTTTAGAATTTAAACCAGCCATATCTTGCCATGTCTACCTGTTTTGTGTTTAAACGTGCGAGATCCAGCCTCTCACACCTACCCTACAATGTCATTCTAAAAATAAAGTCACATCAAAATATCAAAGCTATGAGATAATTCATGATTAATTCAAAACCTACCCTTAAATGCCATCCTGAAATATACAATCACATCAACAAAATTTCAAAGCTACAAAATAATGCCTGATTAATTAAAAAATAATTTCAATTAGAAAGTATTACATTGGATAAAATAATCTGAATGCTAAAGGTTCAATAAATGGCTTTTGAAAATTTTTCCATAATTGTTTCACTTATCCAGGACAGCCAAGTGTATTTCTGTATTTCCTCCAATTGTTTTTTGTCTCATTATCAATCGTGCCAGTCTAAAACCCCAAAACAGGACCAAGTGATGATTTTTATTGATTCCTGCTTGTAACTTAATGGTTATGTATTCTTAAATCCCATCAAAATGCTATATCAATGCAAAGATATCCTATGGAATATTCTGTTTTTATTTTTCTAGATCTTGACATGGCTTTGGCTTATTGGAATATTGTTTTAGCTGACAAATTCAAGTTTTTAGACTTGTGGTGCAAATTTTTACAAGTGAGTGATTTTATGTTTTTCTTTCCCTATATACTTTCAGGCTTATGTGGAGGCGCAATTGCCCAGTGGTTAGGGCAGCGGACTCGCGGTCATAGGATCGCGGTTTCGATTCCCAGATCGGGCGTTGTGAGTGTTTATTGAGCGAAAACACCTAAAGCTCCATGAGGCTCCGGCAGGGGATGGTGGCGAACCCTGCTGTACTCTTTCACCGTAACTTTCTCTCACTCTTACTTCCTGTTTCTGTTGTGCCTGTAATACAAAGGGTCAGCCTTGTCACACTGTGTGACGCTGAATATCCCCGAGAACTACGTTAAGGGTACACGAGTCTGTGGAGTGCTCAGCCACTTGCACGTTAATTTCACGAGCAGGCTGTTCCATTGATCGGATCAACTGGAACCCTCGACGTCGTAAGCGACGGAGTACCAACAACAACAACTTTCAGGCTTTAAAGTATTTCTTCAAGTAATTCCTTCGCGTGTTTGGCAGAGTTCCTCTTTTTAACCACCTCTCCTCTGCCAGCTCACTCTCTCAAACGATCCCTCCTCTCTCTCTGTGACCCCTTAATCAGAAGCTCCCCTTCAGCTGCAATAACCTAACAGGCAGCTCCTCCAAGTGCTCTTACTCTATAGGCCACATTTGTCCTTTTGTCCCCGACAGCACATTCATTCTGAATTACTGGCCCCATTGCTTGTTCCTCCCTCAACCAGTTGTGACAGATACTGGTGTCTTGCAAATTGGCACATAAAAGCACCCCAGTGGCACATAAAAGCACTCATTACACTCTTGGAATGGTTGGCACTAGGAAGGGCATCCAGCCGCAGAAAACCATGCCAAACCAGACCGGAGCCTGGTGCAGCCTTCCAGCATGCCAGCCCGGTCAGACCGTCTTACGTTACAAAATGCTTCATACTGTTAATATCTAAGTAATTACTTCCTCGGACCCCTCATGCACAATAACACCCGAGCCTCCCCCACAAACCCATGATATGACATTTTAATTCCCCAGTCCCCTCTTTGGACCACCTCCCAACATGCAGTTGCCTTAGACCACGGTTCATCCTATACATGCAAGCACAGAGATGCATATTTTCTCACCTGCAATCGTTAATGAATACCAACAAACTCTTCCAGCCAATCCCCCCCCCCCCCCATTTAACTAGTTTGCAGGTTCATGGCCCCTTATTTTTTCTCATCCTTTCCTCGTCTTAATTCCTTTTTCTTCCAAATTAGTCAGTGTTCTTATTTGATCATCTCCGAGTTGTCTTCTCTTATTTTTACTTTCTCCCCCTTTCTCTCTCTCTCTCTCTCTCTCTCTCTCTCTCTCTCTCCTCATTTTTCAAATTTACAAACATTTTCGTTGATTATCTCCTCACTTCTGTTGTTTCCTACCAGCATCTACTTCGTGCTGTGACCTTACCCTCCCATATTCCTAACTATTTTTCTCCCATCTTTCTTTCTATCTCTCTCTCTGTGGACCCAATTAACTATGCTTGATCTGCTAGAAATTACAACTAAAAAACACTTATCTTAGAAACTTAAAGGACATATAGTTTTGCTTGCACTTTGTCTAAAATTAAGATGGAATGGTTAAGATTATAGCACTCAGGATTATGGATCTGCTCGATCAGAGCTGACCCAGAATTGATCCTTTGTTTTCCAAAATTAATTGAATCAAAAAACAGTGTACTTCAAGAGAAATATGGTAACAAAATGGGTTTTAAAATACCGACAACGTTGGTCAATAAGAGAAAGGACCCATCAAGCTGAGGAAAATCATGGTCGTGATAGATACTGGTGTCATGCAAATTGGCACAGAAAAACACACCGGTGGCATGTAAAGGCATCCATTACACTCTCGGAGTGGTTGGCATTAGGAAGGGCATCCAGCTGTAGAAAAAAAACCCCAAGCCAAATCGAACTGAAGTATGATGCAGCCTTCCAGCATGTCAGCCCGGTCAGATCGTTCAACCCATGCCGCATGGACAACGGGCGTTAAATGTTGATGATGGAGCTTTTACATAGCCTACAACCAAATCTCCCTCTCGTTAAATTGCTTTGTCATCTTTAAGTCTTTTGATACGAACTCACCTGAGACAGTTCCTGGTTTTATGTTACAAACATCCTGTTTTAAAATGGTTTAAATAAAAAAAATTCTTCCATTAAGATTTCCTGTTCTTTTATTTCAAACACCAGCTTTTAATAATGACAGTTATTTTACTAAATTCTTCATTATTTTCAAAACTGAAGCAAAGGCAGTATATTTCAACAGAAATATGGTAACAAAAGGGTTAAAGTGATCTAAATTTCTGCAGTTACTTTTCGCTGCAAAGGGATTCTTTCTATGCCTACAAATATTACATGATGTTAATAAAATAAGAGCAATGATGCAAAAACGTGATCATCTTGGATAAGGAAACATTTTGAGGTCGCCAAATCCACTCACAAGGCTTTTGTTGGTCTGATGCTATAGTACAAGACACTTGTCCAACGTGCCACACAGTGGGACTGAACCCAGAACCATATAGTTGGGAAGCAAACTTCTTACCACATAGCCACGACTGCTCCTACATTATCATCATCGTTGTTTAACGTCCACTTTCCACGCTGGCATGGGTTGGACAGTTTGACTGAGGTCTGGTGAGCCAGAAGGCTGCACCAGGCTCCAATCTGATCTGGCAGAGTTTCTACGGCTGGATGCCCTTCCTAACGCCAACCACTCAGAGAGTGTAGTGGGTGCTTTAACGTACCACCGGCACGATAGCCAGTCAAGCGGCACTGGCAACAACCACGCTTGAAAGAATTTATATTGAACAGGTGAACAGTTTTAATAATTTTTTTTTGGCACTTAGTGCCACTTGTATTTACTTATTATCCACTTGATGACCAAACTGTAAGCTTTTCTCCTTTCAGGAACATCATAAACGATCTATACCAAAAGACACATGGAACCTCTTATTAGATTTCTGTAATATGATTAATGATGATATGAGTAACTATGATGAAGAAGGTAGGTTGTATTGTTTTATCAGCATCATAACCTCCCTCATCCACCCACATTTCATCCCCAAAACGTGCTGGTGCATGCAAAAAGCTCTGATGCCATGCAGAAAATACTGGTGACACACAGAAAGTGCTGGAGCCATGCAGAAAGCCCTGGTGACACGAAATGTGAAAAGCACCCAGTACACATTGTAAAGTGGTTGGCATTAAGAGGTCATCCAGCATGTGGAAACCATGCCAAAACAGATGAGGGGTTCTGATCTTGCCAGCTCCTGTCAAACCATCCAACCCATGCCAGCATAAAAAATGGCTGTAAAATTATGATGGTGATGATTGTTTTAACATCTACTTTTCCATTCTTGCATTGGCCTGGTGGGAGTATATTGAAGCTGAACTTTTCCATGGCTGGGTGCCCTTTCTTGTTTTCAAGTGAGTTAATCTCCCAGTCTATTGAACAACCAACATCCTGGACATGCTTTTAAGTGGGAAACTGGAAACAAGCCCCCTGGTTTAATCCTTCAGTATTCAGATTTCTCAGTTAAATGTAATTGCTTATTTATTACTGCTACCGACCGAAGCTTTGTGATTGAATTTGGTAGGCGGAAGTTACTGCCGCATGTGTGTATGTGCTTGTGCCTCTCCGAGGGAGAAAGAGGGATTACCTCTGTCTTAGCAAAGACAGAAGTATTGTTTTCAGTCGCATTTGTTTGTTTGTCCATGGACATGATATCTCAAAAACCACTGGATAAAACATTCTTGGATGTTTAGCTTCGTGACTGGCACGAATTGATTAGATTTCGGGATTGATTCTGGATTATTTTTCCTGTGTTTTTTTTTACTTAATTTTTGAGAGCAGTCCGGTTCATTTTTAGTATTCTCGTTTGTGAGAGCAGTCGAGTTTATTTCAGATATTCTCATTTTAAAAATCATCTCTGGCTAATCGTTGAGAGGACATTGGTGTTTCCCTGGTGGAAGTTCACACTCTTTGAGTGCTCTGGTTCTCATTGTTTTGAATTAATCATGCATTATCTCATAGCTTTTGAGATTTCAATGATGTGACTGTTTATTTTTGGAATGACCTCTTAAGATAAATCTGGTCAGTTTGAATATAAAACAATATCTGTAACTAATGCAGTTGGTTTAATCGTGCATTCTCTCTTAACTTTGAGATTTTAATGTTGTGACTTTATTTTTAGGATGACCATGTTGGGTAGGTGTAAGAGGCCAAATCTGGCCAGTTTGAATGTAAAACAGAATATTTGGGCTGGATATGGTCAGTAGGTATAGTAACAGTTGCTTCTGTTAGGACCCTATGGAGGACTCTCCACCCATGACCTTCTCGAGAATAGTGGGTAAAGAAAGATGAATGAATGTATTCTAATGT
This sequence comes from Octopus bimaculoides, assembly GCF_046866305.1. NCBI lineage: Eukaryota > Metazoa > Mollusca > Cephalopoda > Octopoda > Octopodidae > Octopus > Octopus bimaculoides. Next base: position 9,555,088 of record NC_142935.1, on the reverse strand, counting down.
AATGCATACTTTTTTTTATTTTGTCTTTTTATGTATTTCATATTTGACTGTTCTTTTGCTGTATTTTTCTTCTTCTTCTTCCAGGTGCTTGGCCTGTACTTATCGATGACTTTGTGGAATATGCACGTCCAATTATCCAGGGTTGCAGAAGTACCACCGTATGAGTGTTGGCCTTCGGTTGATCCGTCAACCTTCTTCCTACTGCTCGTGTGCCAACGTGACTATTGCCTGCGCTTGATACCACAAAAATTTAAAAGCCACAATGATGACATTAAAAAAAAAAAAGAAAGAAAAAAAACAGAAACAGAACCTGAAAGTGCTGTTAATAGGTGGTACATGTTACTGCTCACCTACTTAACACACACAAGCACACACACCTTCACATTGGCAGTCTCTAGTCCCCTCTCCCCACCTTTTTTTATTATTATTATTATTACAACTTCTAGTGTTACCATCTAAAAGGCTTTCTTTGTAGTCAGCAAACTGTTAATATTTAAAGACAATTTCCATTCTGTGCTCTGGAACATCTTTCAATTGGATTTATTAGAGCAAGAAAAAAAACTCACATCACACAATGTCGGTTAACTTATGGTAAAGAGCAATCTCTCTCTCACACTCTCTGTTTGTTTCTCTCTCTCTCTCTTTGTTTGTCTCTCTCTCTCTCACCAGAAATCCCAACTGACTTCATTCATCGTGAAAGAACTTAATTGAAATATTGCCCTTCGTTAATATAATTTTTTTTTCAGTCCCCTTCCGTCTGTGACTCCCCCTCCTCCATTCCCTCACCCATCTTCTGCCCCGTTTTTTTAACTTCGTTAGAGCTGCCAGAGTTAATTATGTATTACTGTTTTCTTACAAGTACATTATTTCCGCTAGCAAAGCTACTGACACCTCCTGTTTAGTCGACTAACAACAAACCAACGGTGACAACTAACAACAAACACACACACACACACACACACAAACAAACCTTATAAAACACAGAAATGTCTGTCATTTCAAATAAAACAAAAAAAAAAATTGCATTTTGCAATTTTTTTTTTTTTCTCCCATTATTCACAGAAAAAAAAATATTTATTATGTTGTTATTTATTCACCGATCCCCCCCCCCCCAAACACACACACTTAAAAAAATTTTTTTGTTCTTTTTGGTTTATATATATATATATATTTTTTTTTTTTTTCTTTTTGTCCTGTCAATGCTATGAGGAAAAATGATGCGTAAAAGACTCAAAAAGAAACTGATATTTGTGATAACTTATAAGTCAATCATTTTTAATCTGGCTAAAGGGACCCCCCACACGCCACATACAGCCCCTTTTAGTTGAATTGGTATCTCCTATTACATTTCTGTTTCTGCACCCCTCTTGAAAATATTATTAGGGCAGTGAGCTTGCAGAATTGTTACTGTACCCGACAGAATGCTTAGCAGGATGTCGTCCGTCTTCACGTTCTGAGTTCAAATTCCACCGAGGTCGACTTTGCTTTCCATCCTTTCGGAGTTGGTAAAATAAGTACCAGTTGAATGCTGGTGTCAATGTAATTGACTAGCGCCCACCACCCCTCGAAGAATTTCAGGCCTTGTGCCTGTAGTAGAAAGGATTATTATTATGAACTCTGATGTTCCAGTGGAATCATTAAAGCAATGTTTGTACCAATTCTGCATTCTACCAAGATTGACCTTTTTTTTTTTTTTGTTTTTTGTGGGGAGACAAGCTGACCGAATCATTAGCAGAATCAGACAAATTGCTTAGCAGTATTTTTTCCAACTCCTGACGTTATGAGTTCAAATTCCACTGAGGTCAACTTTGCCTTTCGTCCTTTCAGGGAACGATAAATACTGGGGGTCAACGTTATCAACTTGCTCCCTGTCCCTAAAATTGCTGCCCTAAATTCTGCTCAAAAAGGGAAAGTTTTATGCTATTTTCATCCTATTCTTTAAATTGTATACATTTCAAATCTTGTCTTGGCGCCTAATATTTATTGTCTATTTAAACTTTTTATTTTCATTTAACTTTAAACTCCACTTTCAATAGAAAAATTAATGCATATTTTTCATTTTTATCTCGTTTATTTTACTCTCTCTCTCTCTCTCTCTCTCTCTCTCTCTCTCTCTCTCTCTCTCTCTCTCTCTCTCTCTGCCAGTTATAAGCTTCTTTCAATCTCAGTTTTTCTTTTTTTTATTTAATATTTGTTTTTAATTTAAAATACCTGTTAAGGAAATGTTTAACAAACTTTTTTCTTTCTTTATGCTTTAACTCTTTAGCATTTTAACTAACCATATTCAACCTAAACATTTCTGTTTTATGTTGGAGCTGGCCAGATCCAGTCTATTACACCTACCCTACAGTGTTAATCTGAAGATAAACAATCAAAATCTCAAAGCTACAACATAATGCATTGATTAATTAAAAACTGTGAATAAATGATTACATATGACTAATTTGAATGCTAAAGGGTTAAAAAACAAAAAAGAAACCTACTTATATTATTTTCAACTTTTCTATTATAATTATCAAAAAAAAGGTGACTTGGTTTGGCACCAGACAAAATCCTTTGTAGTTTAGAGTTAAATTTTTGTGTTCAAATTCTGTTGGCATTGACTTTTCCATTTTCTATCTTTGCCAGACTTGATAGACTAAGTCTTCAGTCACTGGAGTTGATTTATAGATCTGCAAAAATTTGTGGCTTTGAGCTAGTGTTAGAAATTATTATTATTAGTATTATTATTATTGTTGTGGGGTGAGCTGGCAGAACTATTAGCATGTCAAAATGCTTTGTGGCATTTCACTTGGCTCTTTATGTCCAGGATTCAAATTCCACCAAGGTCGACTTTACCTTTTATCCTTTCAAGGTTGATAAAATAAGTACCAGTTGCATACTGGGGTTCGATGAAATCGACTTACAACCTTCCCCAAAATTGCTGGCCTTTTATCAAAATTTAAAACCATTATTATTATTAGGAAGGCGGTTTGGCATTGGAGCATTGGAAGAAAATGCCTTACAGTATTTTTTATTTCTTTACATTCTGAGTTCAAATCTTGCCTAGTTCAACTTTGCCTTTCGTCCATTAGGGGTCCATAAAATAAAGTACCAGTCTGTGGACAGAACATCAGTATCCTTTAATCCCCTTTTCCCAAAATTTCAGGCTTTGTGCCTATAATAGAAAGGATTATTATTAATAATAATAATCTTTGTGGCACAGTTGTTGAGTAAAAATGGTACTTGACCATGGCACCTATCTTAGCATGTAACTTAACTGAAAGCAGTCGTTTTTTTTTTTTCGTTTTATTTATTTTTTTTTTTTTTTGTTTTAAGCCGGCATTTAGCAAAACATGCAATAACGGTTTCAGTTTAGGATATTTAAAAATTTTGATCTCTTAATGTGATTATTATCAAAGAAGTAGCGGAGGTTTTGCTACAGTACACAAAGCTTTTTTTTTTTTTGTTTTTTTTTTTTCCACTTTATATAATAAAAAATATATGGTAACAGGAACCATGGTCAAGTTGTATGTCCAGATATTTTGTTTCTATGATGTAAAATACTGATTTTTTTTTTTAATCATCTTTTATCATGGGGCTCTTGTCAGTGGCTTGAAATCTGCTTCTCTTTATTTTTATTATATATATCCATATATATAGATATATAATTTTTTTTTTTTTTTCCTTTTAATCTGCACAAATCCACTCTTTGAACACTTAATTAGTTTTCAAGTAAAATTAGTAAATAACTGAGTGTAAATTTAATTCAGTAACATCATTTTTTTTTTTTTTCTTTTAGATCTATTTTCATTTTACATTCTGCTTGATTTAATATGTTACTTTATTTAACAGTGTTTTTTTTTTCTTTCTTTTTTAATTAAATTCTGGCAATTAACTTAGTTTGTATTTTTTTTTGTTTTTTTTCAAATAAACATATGAGATTGTGAGATAATGCTTGGATCAGTATGAATCAATATACTACGAATTTGGTTTTATGATGTAAAAATATTTAAAAGCTAAACTGGGACTCGCTCTCCTAATAGTCCCAGTATCATTTCACTGGCCTGCAAAATGTTAATAATGCTGATCTCTACTAGAGATACCTAAGTATATGCATGGTTTTGTGTGCGTGTGTTACCAGCATGGCCGGGGTTCAGAATTCTCTTCACAAATTCTGACACCTTGGTTTCAATCTCACTGCTAAGATGCTTAAGGCAAGTGTCTTTGACTCCAGCCACAGGTCAGCCCCTAGTGTGTGTTTGTCTGTGTGAAATAAGGTAGGTGCCGACTATGACCTCCCTTAAGGGTGAACTGTAACATGTAGTTCCATGTGCCAGCCTTGACGCACTCTATCTCTCTGATTCTGTTGAAGAGTTTGTGTGAAGAACACAAGTGTCTGTAGTATACTCAGCCATTATAAGACAGTGAGTGGGCAGTGCTATTGATCGAACTGGGAACATTCAACATCAAAATCAGACTCGTTTACGCACACACACACACACTATACTTTGCCAAAAGGGATAACATAACACAAGAAACAAACTTTAGTATTTTTTGTATGTATGTGTGTGTGTATATATAATATATATGGATTTACACATGCACACACTCAACATCGTTTAACTTAAATAGTTTTGGAATATTATATTGGCAGCAATTGAAAAGAAAGAGAAATTCTTTCCTTGAAACATTTGTTTTGAACACAGGTGTATTTGTGTTTTTTGTTTTTTACATCTGAAGAATTTTTTTTTTTATCCCATTCTTCATGGTGGTTTCCATATTTTTTGTTAATGTCCTCTTTCAATCCAATACAGAACTATGCAGTCAGCAGTTCATATTCTTCAACTAACAACTCACCTTTCTATTTTGTTTTTTTTTTTGTTTGTTTTTCTGTATCACTCAGTTTATTTTTTGTTTTGTTTTTTTTCTTTGTCCTTCTTCTTGGTTCCTTTGCATGCCCATATGCCAACATTTCTGAAAAAAATGGGCTGCCTTAGTAACAATACTTCATGTCATCTCTGTGGTTAGTGACAGGAAGATGTAGCCTTGGATGGTAAGTGGAATTCTCTGGCTCGAAATAGCTTGATGGTAAGATGGTGTGTACACTTGGAAAATTCAATAAATATTTTGTCGGAAAAAAAAAAAATTAAACATTAAAAACAGCAAAAATATATTTTTTCTAAATTTTATTATATGGTAATTCTTTTGTATTTCACAAAAAAAAAAAAAAAAAAAAAAAAAAACTCTTTGCCTATATTTCTCCCCAGATTAGACTCCGAAGAGTGCTGCAACTGGAGTACCCATGTATCTACTCTAAAACAAGACACCTACATCTGTCCCCTCGATACCTTAAATCTCTCAACTGCCACAAGGCCACATCTCGATAATACTCCCTACTTCTCAGTCAGTGTTTTTTGTCTCGTAAAGTATGGTGACCCTGCCGGTGCTGGAGTCAGATCACCGAGAATGGTGTGATATAAGAAGCACTCCGTAAAGTAGTTGGTGTTAAGAAGGGCTTCCAACTGTAGAAATCCTGGCAGAACAGACTAGGGAACCTCATGTAGCTCCTGCTAGCATGGAAAACAGATGTTGTTCTGTATTTTCCTTAATGCAGAAACCTCGATGAATAGGTGGAGAGATGGCCATTTGGTTAAGTTTGGTCTCCTGTTCAGTCCCACTTTGAGCATACGTCTTGTATTATAGTTCCAGGCCACCAAAAACTTTGTCGGTAGATTTGGTTGATGGAAACTGAAACGAGGCTGGTGTGTGTGTGTGTGTGTGTGCACATGCATCCTCTGGTGTTTTGATATCACAGTGTGACCATTGTGCAAACAGTCCATCATTTGCAATCTCCTGTGGGAACGTGTCCCTCCATGGGGAAATATCCTTGCTTGGAATTAGGTAAGGGTTGGCAACAGGAAAAGCATCTGGCCACAGAAAGAGATCTGCCTCAATGAATTCCATGGAAAGGTGAACTTGTCGATAAGATAACATTACATTTAAGGCAGTGTTTCTCAACAGGGATCCCTATAACATTTTAAGATTTCTGCAACATCAAATGGCCACAACGGGTCCATCCAAGTAATAAAGGAGCCCAGAGGTAAAAATTGTTTGAAAACCACTGATTTTAGGCCAGTCCTCATCTGAAATGAAGCTTAATATATTTCTTTGTATTGCCAAATTGTTAGTTGGGTAGGCTGTGTATGTAACTTGTGTAGCTGTTTGTCATAAATAGGCTCACTCCAGCCGGGATACATGTCTTTACAGAGGAATCCTCTTTCTATCATTGATGAGGTGTGAAACAATTTTAAACAAAGTTGCACTGGTGTTTGTTTTATTCGAAGGATCTAAATATTTGTGTGTGCATATAAACTGTGGTACCATTTAGAAAGTAGTGTTGGTGACACATAAAACACACCCAATAAAAAGTGAAGTGGCTGGCATTAGGAAGGGCATCCAACCATAAAAACCTTGAGAAATGAACACACAATCCAGCAAGAACAGTATTATATATATATATATAATATATAGGGTGCAGGGAATAAACTGTCGTCTAAATCACGCAAAAATGAAAACAACACTGTCATCTCATTTTAATAGATATATTTACCAAAATTATATAAAAATATCTTGAAATACTAAAGAGTAAATTTCTTCAATAAAATCTCCATTGGCTTCAATCACAGCCTCGAGACAACTTTGGAATCTCCTGCAACTCTTCTGGACGGTCTCCTTGTATAAGCTGGTGAATGCTACCGCAATCTTTGCCTTCAGTTCATCTTTGGTGTTACGAGTTTTGTTGGTCTCTCACTCAACTGTGCCCCACACATAATGATCAAGAGGTTTGAAGTCTGGGGAGTTAGGGGTGATGCGGTCGCAAAAATTGTCTGATAGCCATGACCGGGTCCTCCTGTTTGTGTAGCATGGTGCAGAGTCCTGTTACCAGATAAAGGGTCTTCCAGCAGCCATCCTCTTAACCCAGGCAGCACTACCTCTTCCAAGCACTTGATGTAGGCCTTCATGTTAAGTCTGAGGCCGTATGCGAGGATGAATGGCGGCATAGCATCTCATCACTAGTGATCACTCCAAACATCATGATGTTGACTGGATGTTTGATTTTTATCACTCTTGGTACATGTCTTCAGATTGACACCCTAACACTCTGAAATATTCGCACTGGAGCTTCTGGCATGAATGCAAAACAATACAGCATGTTTCCAAATTTTTAGCAGAGTGAATTGTGTCCTGGTGCTGTTTTTCTCACAGACAGTGCCCAACTGACCCTACCATACTGTGTAATTGACAAAATCAAAAACAATGCACATGCACGAAATTAAAAATATAAAATGGCAACAGTTTACCCATTGCACCCTGTATATATACTTTAACATTTCGCTTGGGTATAGTGACGCTAATAACCTGGTGTAGAACTCAGTATGCATATGGTCCAGAACACAATGGTAGATGAGTAGAAGGTAGTAATAGAAAACAAAGAGATGCCACCAGAAGAAAAAAAAACAAAGGTTATGCAATGAACATCATTTACTTACAACTGTTTCTACTGTAAGATGTAGCGAACTCTGAGTTGAGTTCCAGGA
>NC_142935.1:9507508-9542508 GCF_046866305.1 Octopus bimaculoides | reverse complement strand
CAGAATTCTATCAGATTGGGCAGAAGATGTTGATGCACCATTTTGCATTATATTCAAAGTAGCTACTGGTATGTGGTGAATTGCTGCAGTCTGTGGCTGTCATTTTAAACCGGTTGCTGTCTTTCCCCAGCAAACTCTCTTCTTTGGAGGCATAATCTATGTATATATTAAACAGAACAACAAAAGTTATAATAGATGGCAGGGTCGGTACTTTTCACATATCTGTAATTTTTCAGATTAACACCCGCACGATTACCCAACCCTAATCCTAAACCTAATCCTAACACTAACCCTAAACCCTAACCCTAACCTTAACCCTGACCCTAAAAAACGTAACCGTAGCATTAATTCTAATCCCTAACCCTGACCCTAAAACCCTAACCCTAACACCCTAGTGAAAATCGTGGTAAATTTACAAAACATTGACGAACATGAGTTATATTTTACTGAATGTATGCTTTTGAGAGAGCGAGAGAGGAAGAGGTAGAGAGGGGGAGAGAAAGGAATAGGGGTAGTTAAAAGTTTTCTTATGACTGCTTCTCTTCACTGCCTACTACTTCATTAGAAATCTAAGGATGCACATAAGCACATAAGAGAAAAATGAAACAAATATGGACGACTTGCTCCGAAACACCACTGAGTGGGGAACACTTCTCAAAAATAACCTGCAGTTGTTTCCTTCAAACTTCCTACATGCTTGAAATGTACATACATCAAGGTACATTTGTACAAAATTTCATGAAAAAATATTCATTTTCCTGGAAGTTAAGAGGAATTTAAGTGGAATTTCCGAATATTGTACCCCACCCCCTTCCAAAACACTTTCACCGAAAATTTCATAAATAAATATTCATTTTTATGAAAGTTATGACCTTCCAAAGTTGGGGGATACAACTCTGTAGTTATGCCATCAATGTTTTGTAAATATACCACGATGTGAATGATTGTTTACTTGCACGTGTATACGTTTGAGAGAGCGAGAGAGGAAGAGGGGGAGAAATGAATAGAGATTGAGAGCAATGTGTATGTTGTTGTCACAGGTCATGTATGTGTGGTTGTGTGTGTTTTTACGTATCTATGTTATGAAAAATAGGTAAAGAATACTGAGATGAAAGTTTAATCTATGACGTTGTATGTATCACTTTCTCCCTCTCTCTCCCTCTTTTACTTTTACTCTCTATATTTTTATGTTGAGCGCGTGTGTAAGAATGGCGTTCCAGGTAGCAGGGATGAAATATAAAAGTTGCTAGAAACAACAGCCAAATCTCCCTTAAATCACACAAAATAAACGGAATTTAAAAAATCTAATTACTGCACTGGAAAGTTCAGATCGAGAAAATTCCATTGATGTAAACATTTTTACGAAAAAGTGGAAAATGTGGATTTCTATAAACATTCAAAAAGGCTTCACACAAACACACAATTTCAGATTTATATATTAAGATTAGCGCTTATATTTTACTGAATGTATGCTTTTGAGAGAGCGAGAGAGGAAGAGGTAGAGAGGGGGAGAGAAAGGAATAGGGGTAGTTAAAAGTTTTCTTATGACTGCTTCTCTTCACTGCCTATTACTTCATTAGAAATCTAAGGATGCACATAAGCACATAATAGAGAAAATGAAACAAATATGGACGACTTGCTCCGAAACACCACCGAGTGGGGAACACTTCTCAAAAATAACCTGCAGTTGTTTCCTTCAAACTTCCTACATGCTTGAAAGCGCTAATATATGTATAAAATAAATGAAAGAAGTTATTCCAAAATTCTGACGACTTTTTTTTCAATATATATATGTATATATATATATATATATATATATATATATATATATATATATATATATATATATATATATATATATATATACATATATATATATATATAGTTTCACAGTGCAACTCACTGAAAGTTCTCTGTCATTTATCAACTTCATCTCGTTAAGGAAACTCATTAGTTTTATCGTAAATAATTGTTTTAAATTTTGGCCCAATGCCAGCAATTTTAGGGGCTAGGTTTAGTCGATTACATCATCATAGTATTTTAATAGTATTTTATTTTAACAGCCCTGGAGGGATAAAAGACAAAATTGACTTCAGAGCTGGTTTCAGCCAGGTTGGTATCAAAAGGGTTAAACACACCTCTACATTTGGGCAGGTAGACATTAGAAGCAGTTGGAAGGGTGTGGATTGAAGGAAAATTAGGCTATTATTTCTAGCATATAGAGTGACCACACTGAGGTCTCCTTCTCTTATGTCTTCTGCTGATCATTTTTCTTCTTAACCCTTTTGCTACCAATCCCCATTCGATCCCTTGCCTATCATCGACCCCCTGTAATTCCTCACCAACCCCCAGGGGGTCCCTCAACCCCCTTTGGCAACCCCTGATCTAGGGTTTAGAACATATTATAACATGAAATTTTGATGGAAGGTTTAAATTTAAATCATCGTAAAACAGAGTTTATATCATACAACTAGGGATGGTCTAAGTGGAATTAGTATCAAAAGGTTTAACAATATTGGGTTGGTGCATAATTATTGCCACTTTTCTTCAACAAATTTTATTCAACATCATCATCATCATCACCGTTTAACGTCTGCTTTCCATGCTAGCATGGGTTGGATGATTTGACTGAGGACTGGCAAGCCAGGAGGCTGCACCAGGTTCCAATCTGATCTGGCAGAGTTTCTACAGCTGGATGCCCTTCCTAACGCCAACCACTCCGAGAGTATAGTGGGTGCTTTAACGTACCACCGGCACGAGGGTCAGTCACATGGTACTAGCAACGGCCACGCTCAAAATGGTGTTTTTTACATGCCACCTGCATGGGAGCCAGTCCAGCGGCACTGGCAACGACCTCACTCGAATGATTTTCTAATGTGCCACAAGCACAAGTGCTAGAAGGCGACGCTAGTAACGATTCCACTCAAATGGTGCTATTTACGGGCCACTAGCACGGAAGCCAGACAGCTGCTCTGGCAATGAACACGCTCGACAGTGCTGTTAGTGCTCTACTGGCGCAGGTGTCAGTCAACGAGTATGGTTTAATTACGATTTTGATTTCACTTGCCCCAACAGGTTTTCACAAGCAGAGTTTAGTGTCCAAAGAAGGAGAGGTTGGCATGGGTGCCAATCGTAGGGTTTGGTTCGATTACGATTTCAGATTTCAAATTTCAAAACAATAACAAAACAATAAAAATATTTAACAAAAGCATCTTAAAATGACCGTCTGCCAAGCAAATGGGAAGCTGTAATTGAAGTAGATGGTGAATATGCTCCAGAATAATCATTTAAAGATGTTTTTGTTACATGTTATTGTTTTTGCTGAATAAAATTTGTTGTAAAAAAGCCACAATAATTATGCACCGACCCAGTTGAAGTGTACGGTTTTGTCAGCTGAATTTTCAAGGAGGAAATTAGGACAAAAATAATAATGTCTGCATGGACGTGATTATACGATAAAGCTGTCTACAATAATGTGGCCATCGTGTGTTTAATCTATGTTTTGGAATTAAGATAAGATGTACACTGTATTTATTAGTTTCGAATAAGAAAACTAATTGCACGTTAATGAATATATCACCATCATCATCATCAGCAGCAATATCTTCATCCTCGTTGATGTCGCTGTCGTTGTTGTCATCGTCATCATCATCATCATCATCATCATAATTATCATCACCATCATCGTCATTGTCACTGTCAGTCTTGTGATCGTCATCATTGTCCTAATCATCGCCTCCATCATTCTAATTGTCATCTTCATCATCACTGTCATTACCATCTCCATCATCCTCATTGTCATCATCATCACCGTCAACATCATCACCACCACTGCCGCCGCCGCCACCACCACCACCACCACTATAACCTTTATCATCATCATCACCATCTTCATCACCTTCACCATCATCATCATCATCATCATCACCACCAAGTAAGGTAATATTTCCCCATGGCCCAGACAAGATTTTCGCAAAAGATTGTCAACAAACAACCCCGCCTGTATGACAGTGACACTTGTTCACATCCGTCTCATAAGGTCTAGACAAGGCTACTCTCCAAAAGGCGTGACTAACTTAGGAAGATCAAGGAGAGTAGAATATCTTGTTTAACCCTTTAGCATTCAGATTACTCCATCAAATACAATCCTTCAAGATTTCAATGATGTGATTATTTTAGTATGACATTGTAGGGTTGGTGTAAGAGGCCAGATCTGGCCACTTTGAACATAAAACAGGTTGAATATTGGCCAGCTTAAATGCTAAGGGGCTGCTAAGGCAAGATTTGAACTTACCACCCAATGAATAAGACACCAGCTAAAACCTATTCTGCTGCTTAATTAGAATAAAATTTAATTACTTTTCTTTTTCAGAACAAGCAGCCTGATTATTCTTGCAGTTACGTCATTTTAAAGACGGACGGAGAATACGAGGGACATGGTTTCACTTTCACCATCGGACGGGGAAATGAAATAGGTAAGGGAAGATTATTGCTGTTGTATGCTGTATGTTGTTGTTGTTGGTGGTGGCGGCGGCGGATAGACCTGCCTTATTGGCACCTGTGCCGGTGGCACATAAAAAGCACCATTCGAGTGTGGTCATTGCCAGCATTGCCTGACTGGCTCCTGTGCCAGTGGCATGTAAAAAACACCATTCGACCGTGGTCGTTGCCAGTGCCGCCGGACTGGCTCCTGTGCAGGTGGCACATAAAAAGTACCATTTGAGCATGGTTGATGCCAGTACCACCTGACTGGCTCTCATGCCAGCGGTACATAAAAGCACCCACTACGCATTTTCGGAGTGGTTGGCATTAGGAAGGGCAACCAGCTGTAGAAACACTGCCAGATCAGATTGGAGCATGGTGCAGCCTTCTGACTCGCCAGCCCTCGGTCAAACCATCCAACCCATGCCAGCATGGAAAGCAAACGTTAAACGATGATGATGATGATGATGTTTAATACTTGATTTGTTTATGTCTCTGTAACTTAGTGGTCCAGCAAAAGAGACTGATAAAATAAATACCAGGCTTTAAAAAAAAGTACTGAGATCGATTCATTCTACTAAAATTCTCCAAGGTGGTGCCCCAGCATGGCCATAGTCTAATAACTAAAACAGGTAAAAGACAAAAAGATAAACAAAAAATGTTTGTGAAGAATTATGAATTTACTGACAGCTTTGTTCTTCTTTTCAGTCTGTTGTGCTGTGAAGTCTCTCAGTAAACTTGTTGTTGGCACCAAAATCAAAGATATTTACAAAGACTTTGGAAAGTTCTGGAGACAATTGACCAGTGATGACCAAATGCGATGGGTTTGCATATATATATATTTTTTTGTATTGTTATTATTTTTCTCTTTACAAAACATTAATTCTTTAAATGAATTTTAATAATTAACCTTTGAGCATTCAGATTATTTGGACAAGTGAAATGCTTGCTTAGATGTTCAATATTTTAAATTAACCATTCATTACAGTTCTATATTTAAGAGATGAGGTATTTTTCGATGTTGTTGTTATTATTATTGACCTTGGTAGGATTTGAACTCAGAATGCAAAGAGATGGAGAAAATACTGCATGGCACTTTGACACTCTAAGGACTCTGCCAGTTCATCACCTTTAACGAATTGCATATTAACTTAAAACCATTCCATTGCAGATTGGTCCTGAAAAAGGTGTGATCCACTTGGCAACAGCTGCCATTGTCAATGCTTTGTGGGACTTGTGGGCCAAAATTGAAGGAAAGGTAAGACATAATAATAACGGTGTGTGTGTGCGTGTGTGTGTGTGTGTGTGTGTGTGTGTATGTTTATCTATATCCTTTTGTAAATTCAACCATTTTCTAAGAACTATCATCAGAAAATTAGTTGATTCCATTATTGAAAATATTAATATGTATATATGTATGTACATATGTGAAGCGTGGTCATTGCCAGTGCCGCTGGACTGGCTCCCGTGCAAGTAGTACATGAAAAACACCTTTTGAGCGTGGTCCTTGCCAGAACCGCCTGACTGGCCCTCGTGTCGTTGGCACATGAAAGCACCCACTAAGCATTCTCAGAGTGGTTGGCGTTAGGAAGAGCATCCAGCTGTAGAAACATTCCCAGATCAGATTGAGTCTGGTGTAGCCTTCTGGCTCACCAGTCCTCAGTCAAACTGTCCAACCCATCCCAACATGGAAAGCGGACATTAAACGACAACGATGACGACGATGATGATGATGATATATATGTATGTATATATATATATATATATATATATATATATATATATATATATATATATATATATATATATATATATATATACATATACAGACGATAAGAAATGGAGTAAATAATTAACAGTGCGAAGTGGATCATTGGTGTTTTAAAGTCATTGTATAGTTTAATTGATTAAATTAAACAACGACTTTGAAACACCAAATGATCAACTTCTCTTAATTATTGCTCCATTTCTATTTCTTATCGTCTCTATATATATTAAACCATGGTTTTGCCTTCAAATTACCTACTACCATATACCTTATAACAAGATCTATATATACTGAGGTAATATACCAGGCGTGCCTACGGATACATCTATCCCTTAGATGGTTGCACAACCTGTAACTTACATCTTACTTAACACACACATACACACACACACACACACACACACATACACACACACACACACACACACACACACATATATATTGTCTTTTTCTTTTGAAAAAGTCTTTTTACTCGATTTTACTCGATTTTAGCTACATACACGGTAGTAGAAAAGGAATTTAGTTCCTATTTCTAAATTTGGTGCATAGCGAAGCAATTAGCTGACCCTTAATTATAATTATGTTTATAATTATAGAATATTTGTGTAAGCAATCTAATGCTCTTAGCTTAGTTTTTCCTTGGGGCTGGCCAGTTTGGAGCAATCGTGTTCTTGTCCCATTTTGTATTATTTATATATATATATATATATATATATATATATATATATATATATATAGTGGCGTACATACAGTTTGGTCTCTCTCTCTCTCTTTATATATATATATATATATATATATATATGTGTATATATATATATATATATATATATATTTGTATATGTATATATATGTATGTAGGTATGCATGGATGGATGGATGGATGGATGTACAAACGTTCAGATAGAGAGATGGATAGATGCATGCATGCATGCATTCGTCCATGCTTGGTAAGAATGATGTCTGTTATTTTATATAATACAGTTTTATCAGTCAAATATTGAATGTCTGATATGATTTTTTTACTTTTTTCTTATTTAATTATTTATTTTCATTTGTTTTTCTTTGTAATCTCCAGCCTTTATGGAAACTTCTGGTTGATATGGTAAGTTAAAATCATGAATTAAATCTTGAGATATTCTTAACTGAAAGCACAACCATAATTTACTCTTTTACTTGTTTCATTCATTTGACTGCAGCCATGCTGGAGCACTGCCTCTAGTCAAGCAAATTAACCCCAGGACTTACTTTGTGTAAGCCTAGTACTTAATCTATCGGTCTCTTTTGCCGAACTGCTAGTTTACGGGGATGCAAACACACCACCATTGGTTGTCAAGCGATGTTGGGCGGAACAAACAGACACAAACATACACACAAACATACATATATATATACATATATATGAAGGGCTTCTTTCAGTTTCCATCTACCAAATCCACTCACAAGGCTTTGGTTGGTCTGAAGCTTTAGTAGAAGACACTTGCCCAAGGTGCCATGCAATGGGACTGAACCCGGAACCATGTGGTTGGTAAGCAAGCTACTTACCACACAGCCACTCCTGCGCTATGATAACTAATTTATAATAAATAATTTTAGTGTATGTTTTTTGTTTTATTTCTTTTTATTCCTTCAATTGTTACCATATTATATATAACAGAAATATATATATTATATCTATATATATTATATATAACAGAAATATATATATAATATTTAAATATATATATTATAAATAACAGAAAGATTTCAATTTAGCTAAGTGCTTTGTCAATTTATATATTATTGTATTAAAGGTTTTATTTTACCATTTATTGTTTCTCACAGGATCCACAGCAACTTGTCTCTGTTATTGATTTTAGATATATGTAAGTTTATTTCTTGAATTTTATTTATCAAATCTTGATTCTAAACCATCTTTTAAATTACTTTATCATAAACCAGGTCTTCAAGAATTAAAGGAACCGGGCCTTTAGGAATTAAAGGACCAGGCCATTGGGAATTAAGGGACCTGGACATTAAGGATTAAGGAACCGGGCCTTTAGAAATTAAGGGACCAGACAATTAGGAATTAAGGGATCAGGCCATTGGGAATTAAGAAACCAGGCCATTAGGAATTTAGGGAACAGGCCATTGGGGATTAAGGACGTTTATTATGGATGGTGGGGATTGCTGGAATTAGATTGCTGTTCGAGCGGGATCGTTGCCAGTGCCCCTGGACTGGCTCATGTGCGGGCGACACATGAAATCTTTCGAGCGGGATCGTTGCCAGTGCCCCTGGACTGGCTCATGTGCGGGCGACACATGATAACTTTCGAGCGAGACCGTTGCTAGTGCCCCTGGACTGGCTCTTGTGCGGGTGACACATGAAATGTTTCGAGCGGGATCGTTGCGAGTGCCCATAGACTGGCTCATGTGCGGGAGACACATGAAATCTTTCGAGCGGGATCGATGCCAGTGCCCCTGGACTGGCTCATGTGCGGGCGACATATGAAATCTTTTGAGCGAGATTGTTGCCGGTGCCCCTGGACTGGCTCTTGTGCGGGTGACACATGATATCTTTCGAGCGAGACCGTTGCCAGTGCCCCTGGACTGGCTCTTGTGCGGGCGACACATGACATCTTTCGAGCGACATCGTTGCCAGTGCCCCTGGACTGGCTCTTGTGCGGGTGACACATGATATCTTTCGAGCGAGACCGTTGCCAGTGCCCCTGGACTGGCTCATGTGCGGGCGACATATGAAATCTTTTGAGCGAGATTGTTGCCGGTGCCCCTGGGCCGGCTTGCGGGTGACACATGAGGTTTTTCGAGCGAGGTCGTTGCCGGTGCCCCCGGGCTGGCTCGTGTGCGGGCGACACATGGGGTCTTTCGAGCGGGATCGTTGCCAGTGCCCCTGGACTGGCTCTTGTGCGGGTGACACATGAGGCTTTTTTTTTTTTTTTTTTTGTGCCCCTGGGCTGGCCCGTGTGCGGGCGACACATGGGGTCTTTCGAGCGGGATCGTTGCCAGTGCCCCTGGACTGGCTCTTGTGCGGGTGACACATGAGGTTTTTTTTTTTTTTTTTTTTTTTTACGAGCGGGATCTTTTGCCAGTGCCCCCGGACTGGCCCATGTGCGGGCGACACATGAAATCTTTCGAGCGGGATAGTTGCCAGTGCCCCTGGACTGGCTCATGTGCGGGCGACACATGATATCTTTCGTGCGAGATCGTTGCCAGTGCCCATGGACTGGCTCTTGTGCGAGTGACACATGAGGTTTTTCGAGCGAGATCGTTGCCGGTGCCCCTGGACTGGCTCTTGTGCGGGTGGCACATAAAAGACACCATTTCGAGCGTGGCCGTTTTCGTGCGGGTGACACGTAAAAGCACCCACTACACTCTCTAAGTGGTTGGCGTTAGGAAGGGCATCCAGCTGTAGAAACTCTGCCAAATTAGATTGGAGCCTGGTGTTGCCATCCGGTTTCACCAGTCCTCAGTCAAATCGTCCAACCCATGCTAGCATGGAAGGCGGACGTTAAACGATGATGATGATGATGATGATGATATTTCAACTGAAAGTTTGTCATTTTAGTGGTTCAGCCATCTGTGATTCTGATAGCAAAAATGAATGAGTTCAAATAAATTTTAAATAAAAGTTATCAATTAATATGAAGATATTAATTATTAATTATGTGGCACATTGCTGTATTCAAGAAGATCCGCCCACCACAACAGAATTGAGATCTTAAAACTCAGGTGCCACGTAAAAAGCATTGGTGTGAGTGTTGGTGCCACATAAAAATTACTGGTGATGGTGCCACATGAGAAGTATCCAGTACACACCAAAACAGTCCAAAAAGCAAAATTCATCAAAAGAAGCTGATGGTGTGTCTTCGGTGGTCTGGTGCAGGTGTGATCCATTATGATTTCATTAAACCTGGCTCATCAATCACGGCCAAAGTATACTGCAACCAACTGGACCAAATGATGGAAAAACTTACAAAATAACAGTCTAGATTAGTCGACAGATCCATTCCTATTTTATTGCAAGACACAACGCCGGACCACACATCGCAAAAATGACATTGGCAAAACTACAGGAGTCGGAGTTGCAAGTTCTCCATCATCCACCATACTCACCTGATTCCCCCCCCCCCCCCACTCATTACCACTTCTTTCAGAATTTGGATAACTTTTTGATAGGAAAAACACTTAAATCCTACGATGCTGTAAAACAGTTCTTCCAAGATTTTATTGACTCTAGATTGCCAGGCTTGTACAGTTCTGGGCTGGACAAGCTACTGCTGAAATGGCAAAAGTGTATTGACAATATCGGTGCATACTTTGATGAATAAAACTATTCTTTGTATTTATAAGACATTAACAAACTTTATTTTCTTTTCTACAAATTTCATACTTGACGACCTAATATAACAGAATTTCCCATCCTTTATTCTACAAATTAATGTTATCGATATCAGTTTTTTTTTTCCTACTTCTTTTCACACCCCTAAAATATAAAATGATCTTCACGACACAATCTGGAAGGGAAATAACTCCTACATAATATCTGCCATAAAGGGAGGTAACGCTCTTAGGATTCTATTCCCAATTAGATTAATTATAATTAACAAAAATCATTCTAATTAGAAAGAAGTTAACACAGTTTCTCCTTTTTTCTTTTGTTTTATATTATAACAAAACTGTCACCAATCTTTTAGTTGACATAGGGAAATTAAATTTATTTAATAATGTACGAGATAATTTAATTTAATATACCTCTATATCATAATAGTATAGGCACATGATCTAGTGGTTATGGTATTGCGCTCATATTCGTTAGATCGTGGGTTCGATTCGCGAATCGAGCGGCGTATTGTGTTCTTGAGCAAAGCACTTCATTTCACATTACTCTAGTTCACTTCTTTGTAACTGGTTAAACCTACAACGGAACAGCTTTCCAATCTGGGAGAATATTTTATTAGCCTTGAATTGAATGGTAAAGCCGAATTTGAACTCAGAACGGATGAAATGCCGCTAAGAATTTTGCTTGGCGGCATGCTTATGATGCTATTAGTGCAACCTTAACCAGAACCTAATATTACGAATAATTTTCTTTTCATTATTGGTTAGTAAAAAGGCAGAAACGTTAGCACATCAGGCGAAATGCTTAGTGGTATTTCGTCTGTCTTTACGTTCTGAGTTGAAATTCCGCCGAGGTCGACCTTACCTGTTATCCTTTTGGGGTCGATAAATTAAGTACCAGTTGCATACTGGAGTCGATCTAATCGACCGGCCCTCTCCCCAAAAATTTTGGTCCTTATGCCTAGAGTAGATTATTTGTTAGTAAAAGAAATAAAAATACATATATTTTTTCTTCTCATTAGTAAAATAAAAAAAAAAATTCTTTTTGCTTTTATTTGATTAAATTTTCTTTCTTCTAATTTTTCTTTTAACCCTTTTTATGGTTTTACAGAAAAGATGCCTTGACACCAGAAGAAGCAGTTGGTTGGTTTATTTTTCAAAATCTACAAACACTGGACTAACAGCAAATTATAATTCCATATGACAATTCCTTCATAATTTGAAAACATATCATTAATAATAATAATGTGGGGTCAATGTGAATGACTTACCCCTTCCCCCAAAATTTCAGGCCCTGTGCCTTTAGTAAAAAGGATTATTATTATTATTATCATTATCATTATCATTATTATTATTATTTTTTTTTATTATTACTATTATTATTATTATTATTATTATTATTATTATCATTATTATTATTATTATTATCATTATTATTATTATTATTATTATTATTATTATTACTGTTGCAATCTAACTCACAACTGACACCAATTCCATTTCATAGTCGACTGATTAATAACTGGATAAAATTTATTTAGGCTCATTTTTCACTACTTTAATTAAAATTTGTAAAAACTTTCATTAGTGTCATACATAACTAATCACATTTCGATCCTAATTTAGGTCTCCTGGAAGAGATGAAAAAAGGAAAGGATGAACGAGGTAAGGCCTCTTATGCATACCCTCAGATGTTAAAAAATATATACAGACTAACAAACATACATACATATATATATATATATATATATATATATATATATATATATATATATAAATATAATTAAGGGATCAGCAAATATTTGCCTCACCAAATACCGAAGTTCAGAAATAGCAGCTAAAACAGCTGAGAATCCCACAGATAGCATCACTTGTAACTCACAAAGGCAAAAACAAGAAGAAAAAAAAAAAACAATGAAAAACTAACCAATTCCGACGTTTAACAGTAGACGCGTTCCTGGATTATGATTGATAATAATCAATTTCCTTCATCAATACTGTATTCCAGTAGTAAATTTGACTATGCTAGCAAACTGTGTAAGCATGGACGATTAATATTCCACACCGACACAGGTCTGAAAGCATAACCGAATCCACCTCGGTTAGAATATATATATATATACATAAATGATGGTCGTCCACTTGTGACTGAGGAAGACCATTGCTGACCTTCAGGAACATTGTGGGCTCTAGGACTAACTTATATTTTGCATTTGCAGCTCCGTTGGTGGCTAAAGAGCCCTGCTCTTGACAAGCATACATGACCGCAAACATTGCAAACCAAGCTTTCTCCATTCATTAGACCAGCAGAGCGCTTTCAAGCAGCACTCTTAAGTTCTTCATGCAGAATAGGTGCTCTCTCTCTCAAAGGTGTTGACTCCCTCCTTAACCTGCTTCCTCCATCTGTGGCGATGACAGCCATTGCTCTCCCAGTCAGTCTCCTGCACATCGCATACATACATAGATACAAAGATACACATATCTATTTATCCATCACACTATCTATCTATCTTTCTATCTATCTGTCTATCCGTCTATCTATCTATCTATCTATCTATCTATCTATCTATTTCTCTATATCTATCTATCTATTTCTCTCTATATCTATCTGTCTATCTATCTATCTATCTATTTATCTATCCATCCACCACTATATAAATATACACATAGATAGATAGAGAGTGAAAGACAGGCAGACACAGATTATATCCACACACACATGCATACACAAACACACACACACAAACACACACACACATACACACACATTGAGAGAGAGAAGGAGACGTCTCTGCATATGTACATATATAACTATTTAACACAATAATCAATGCAATTCTAAAATTAGAATATAATAAATTCATTGAATATAATGAATATATCATTGGATCCTAATTATCTCTAATTATAATTAAAGCTATATCAAACCTCATTCCCAAAATTGTCTTCATTATCTTGCAGAAGTGCATCTTCTAAAAGAAGGTTACCCAGCATACACCAGTTCCTGTGGATGGCTTGGATACCCAAACAACAAGATCCGTCAGGTAAAGCTGGGCGGAAGATTCATTCTTCTACTGGTTTTCATGCAGTGGATTCTGGCCATAATGGTGGTGGTGGTGGTGGTTGCGGCAGTGGCAGTGGCAGCGGTGGTAGTGGCGATGGTGGCGGTGGTGGTGGTGGTGGTGGTTTTGGCGAGGATAATGATGATGATGATGGTGGTGATGAAGATGATCAGGGTGATGATGATGATGATGTTGAAGACGATGATGATGATGATGATGATGATGATGATGACAATGACAACGACGATGATCAGGATGATGATGGGGAGGAGGAAGGGGGGAGGGTGGTAATGATGGCAGTTATGTTGATGGTGAGGATGATGATGATGAAGACAATGAATGTATGCAAAACATACATAAAAGAAGAAAAGAAAAAAAAACAGACATAAGATTCAAGATTCATAGTTTCTGTCTGTTTTGGTAGCAAATTCTTTCTGTGATTCTTTGAACTTAAACCGAATTTGTTCTCAATCTCATTCTTCACTTGAAGAAGAGCAATTAATTATCTCAGTTGATTAGAAACTTTATTCTTTTTACCTAATTAAACAAGGACTGTGTAATTAAAATATATTAGATATTTGTCGTTTCAGCTTTGTAGAGAGGCTCTCGCGGAAGGATTTACAAAGTACGTTAAGACTATTTTCAATTTCTTCATGATTCACATGTTAAAATTTCCCTCCTTCACACACACACACACACACACACACACACACACACACACACTCTCTCTCTCTTTTTCTCTCTCTGTCTATCTATTTCTAACCCCCCCTCTCACTTTATGCTAGGAGATGAAAGGCAATGTCAACTTCGGTGGTATTTGAACTCAGAACGTAAGTGGCTGTGTGGTAAGTAGCTTGCTTACCAACCACATGGTTCCAGGTTCAGTCCCACTGCGTGGCACCTTGGGCAAGTGCCTTCTACTGTAGCCTCGGGCCGACCAAAGCCTTGTGAGTGGATTTGGTAGATGGAAACTGCACGTTCGTGCGGGTGACACGTAAAAGCACCCACTACACTCTCTGAGTGGTTGGCGTTAGGAAGGGCATCCAGCTGTAGAAACTCTGCCAAATTAGATTGGAGCCTGGTGTTGCCATCTGGTTTCACCAGTCCTCAGTCAAATCGTCCAACCCATGCTAGCATGGAAAGCGGACGTTAAACGATGATGATGATGATGATGATGATATATATATATATATATATATACACACACACATATATATGTGTGTGTCTGTGTTTGTCTTCCCAACATCGTTTGACAACCGATGGTGGTGTGTTTACATCCCCGTAACTTAGCGGTTCAGCAAAAGAGACCGATGGAATAAGTACTACGCTTACAAAGAATAAATCCTGGGGTCGATTTGCTCGACTAAAGGTGGTGCTCCAGCATGGCCGCAGTCAAATTACTGAAACCAGTAAAAAGAGAGTAAAAAGAGTAAAAACAGAGTAAGCATTTCGCCCTGTGTAAATATTTCTACTCTAGGAATAAGGCCTTCAAAATTTTGGGGGAGAGGGGCTAGTCGATTATATTGACCCCAGTGAGTAACTGGTACTTATTTCATCAACCCCCAAAAGGATGAAAGGCAATGTTGACCTTAGCAGAATTTGAACTCAGAACATAAAGACAGATGAAATACCGCTAAGCATTTCACCCGGTGTGCTAACGATTCTGCCAGCTCGCTGCCTTAGCGCTATATATATTAACATATAAATATTATATGTGTATGTATGTATATATGTGTGTGTGTGTGTGTTTGCATAAAGACCCAGGTACCTATATGTGGATGAGTATTTATCCCCCTTGCCCATTCTGCCCCATAAAATAACTCAGCATCTCAAAATCTTCTCCCAATATCTCCGACAGATTTAAAGCCAAGGTCGGATCTAACTTGGAAGACGACAAAAGAAGATGTCAGATTATCCGTGAACAGATTGGGTTTAACAACGTTTTGGTTTGTATTTGTTTTAATAATTATTGTTGTTGTTGTTGTGATTTTTGATTAAGCATCGCAGCTGCTTTTAAATAAAGTATCATCATCATCATCATCATCATCATCGTTTAACGTCTGCTTTCCATGCTAGCATGGGTTGGACGATTTGACTGAGGACTGGTGAAACCGGATGGCAACACCAGGCTCCAGTCTGATTTGGCAGAGTTTCTACAGCTGGATGCCCTTCCTAACGCCAACCACTCAGAGAGTGTAGTGGGTGCTTTTACGTGTCACCCGCACGAAAACGGCCACGCTCGAAATGGTGTCTTTTATGTGCCACCCGCACAAGCCAGTCCAGGGGCACTGGCAACGATCTCACTCGAAAATCCTACGGGAGCCAGTCAGGCGGTACTGGCAACGGCCACGCTCAAAATGGTGCATCTCATGTGCCACCCGCACAAGAGCCAGTCCAGGGGCACTGGCAACGATCTTACTTGGCTTACCGGGTCTTCTCACGCACAGCACATTTCCAAAGGTCTCGGTCAGTAGTCATCGCCTCGGTGAGGCCCAATGTACGAAGGTCTTGCCTCACCACCTCAGCCCAGGTCTTCCTGGGCCTACCTCTTCCACGGGTTCCCTCAACTGTTAGGGTGTGGCACTTTTTCACGCAACTATCCTCATCCATTCTCACCACATGTCCATACCAGCGCAATCGTCTCTCTTGCACACCACAACTGATGCTTCTAATGTTCAGCTTTTCTCTCAAGATACTTACACTCTGACGGGTATTCACATTGACATTACACATCCAACGGAGCATACTGGCTTCATTCCTTGCGAGCTTACGTATGTCCTCAGCAGTTACAGCCCATGTTTCACTGCCATGTAGCATGGCTGTTCGTACGCATGCGTCATACAGTCTGCCTTTTACTCTGAGTGAGAGTCCCTTTGTCACCAGCAGGGGTAAGAGCTCTCTAAACTTTGCCCAGGCTATTCTTATTCTAGCAGCTACACTTTCAGCGCACCCACCCCCACTACTAACTTGGCCGCCCAGATAGTGGAAGCTATCGACTACCTCTAGTTTTTCACCCGGGAATGAGATAGAAGTTGTTTCCTGTTTGTTTACAGTTGTTTCCTGTTTATATAAATGAATTACCTTAAAGATGGGACAACTTGTGTGCTCGTACTGCAGATTTCCACTCATACTTCATGAAAAATTTGCACGAGTCTCGGCTTGTACAGCAAATTACTCATACAATGGGACACTCATACTGCAAGGTTCTACTGTATTGATTTCTGTATTTAGATGGTTGATGCCAATCAAAAATGGGAAGTACAAGAAGCAATTGATTGGATGAAAGAATTGGCCGAATACAAACCTCTGTGGATTGAAGAACCAACAAGTCCTGATGACATTGCTGGACATGCTCTGATTGGTCAAGTAAGTTTATAGAACAAATTCTTGCATATAACTAAACATTATCATTCCTGTGTATCCTTCAAATTGGTAAACTAAGTTATTAGTAATAACATAATTAGCAGAACCATTAGCACACCTGACAAAATGTTTAGCAGCATTTCACTCAACTTTATGTTGATCATCATCATCATCATCATCATCATCATCATCAACGCCGCCGCCGCCGCCGTAGCCGTCGTCGTTGTCGTCGTCGTCGTTTTCATCGTAGTTTAAAATCCACCTTCCATGCTGGCATGGGTGGGATGGTTTCACAAGAGCTGGCCAGGCAGAAGCCTGTACCAGACTTCTGTGACTGTTTTGGCAGGATTTTTACAGCTTAGGTAGGGAGGCACCGAGAGGAGTCTCAGGGAGTAGCATCCCTACCTTCCTGAGCTAGTTTACCGTCACATTTCTTAAAAATCATGGTAGAGGCCTTGGTCTCAGGACCACTCATGTCTAGAAACTGAGGTTGGGGGTAAGCAAGGGCATGCTCCCCGTAGAAAATCCAGCTCCAAAAAAGCCTCATGATAGTAAAAGAGAATGGGCACCAGCCAGCGCAAAGGTTGGGGTGGGCTGTACCTGCCTACTTTGGTTGCTATGGCATTGTGGTAGATCCATCCACCCCCATTAACGGGCCAAAGCCCAGATTTAAAACACTGGATGATGATGATTATGATGATGATGATGATGATGATGATGAGGCCCTTCTTAACACCAAACATTCAGCAGAGTGGACTTAGTGCTTTTTACGTGGCACAAACACAAGCGAGGTCAGTTTTGGCAAGGTTTTTAAAGCTGGATGCCCTTCTGAACACTAACCACTTTACAGCGTGGTCTGGGTCCTTTTAAGTGGCACCTGCACTGACAGGGTCACCAAGTAACTTGCAAGACAAAAAAATAAAAAAATGTTTTGAGTTCAAATTCCACTGAGGTCAGCTTTGACTTCCATCCTTTCAAGGTTATGAAATAAGTACCAGTTACACACTGGGGATCAATGTAACCAATTAGCCCTTTAAAAGAATTATAATAGCCTTCTACACCATGTCATTGCTTTATCTTCTTCTGTTTGGTAAAGTAGGTTATTCTAATAAACTTACATACACAACCACAGTCATGCTTTGTTTCGTGTGGTTATTATAATGCTTTCTGCCATAGACATTGGCACAGAGGTGGCTGTGTAGTAAGAATCTTGCTTCTCAACCACATGGTTCTGGGTTGGGTCCCACTGTGTGGCACCTTGGTCAATATCTTCTACTACAGCCTCAATACAACCAAAGCCGTGTGAGTGGATTTGGTAGACCGAAACTGAAAGAAGCCGATTGTATATATATATATATATAGGCACAGGTGTGGCTATGTGTTAAGATGCTTGCTTCCCAACCACATGGTTCCAGGTTCAGTCCCACCTCGTGGCACCTTGGGTAAATGTCTTCTACTATAGCCACTATAGCAACTAATCTTCTATAGTAATTCATTTGCCAAAATAATGTAATAATTCTACTTTTGTTACTTTTTTTAATTGCCAGAATCTCAGACCACTGAAGATTGGAATAGCCACTGGAGAACAATGTCAGAATCGAATCATGTTCAAACAATTCTTACAAGGAAAGGCCATAGATTTCTGTCAAATAGACAGTTGCCGTCTTGGAGGAGTTAATGAAAACCTTGCAGTTATTTTAATGGCAGCAAAATTCAAAAGTAAGAATTCTTAGGATAATCGAGTTTTTGAATTTGGTTTACAAGGTTTGTGATATGAACTCTTGTGTTGAAACAGATTTTGTGGCATCTTGGGAGGGTCATTATGCCAAATATAAGTATACACACACACAGTTTCAATTTCACTTCTTTATTATTCATAAATTGACTAGCTTTTTAACCAAGTAGCTAATCAATTGCTTGATTGATCATTTGATTAATCAATCAATCGTTTGTGATTGCCTAAGTCCTTTTGTTGACATCCGTGACCTCTTCAATGACATACCTTCTCTACTCCAGGTCAGCTTCAGGCAACAACAACTTAAAATTATTTCACAAAATCTTGTTTCATCAGGAGAAAGGGTCACTGTCCATGGTTCTCACATAAGACTGAGACAGTTATTTTTAAGTTGGTATCTGTAAGAATTAATTATTTATCTTGTTCACTCACAGAAACCTCTAGAAAAATATTCCAGCTCTTATATTTTCCGTATATTTTTCTCTCTCATTGTACAGTTCCTGTATGTCCGCATGCTGGTGGTGTTGGTCTGTGTGAGTTGGTACAACACCTTTCAATGTTTGATTACGTTTGTGTCTCGGGAAAACTCAGGTAATCCAGTTCTCTCTGTTTAGTTCCATTTCTGCAATACAAACTAAGAATGTCTATAACTACACACACACATGCACACACACACACACACTGTGTATTTCATTACATAATATTATATAATATCATATAACATTATATAATTTCTACAAGAGTATTACTGTTCTCTATGTTTACCAACTTATGTGATTTGTCATCCATCAACAAAATGCTATTGAAACAGTTGTAAACCAGGGAATAAACATGATACCAACAATTCTGCTCTCTGCTTGTTATATTAGTGTGTGTGTGTGTGTGTCTGTGTGTGTGTGTGTGTGTGTGTAAAAAATATATATCAAAATCACAATCAGAAATGGAGATTGTTGTTGTGGCCAATGCCAGTGCCGCCTAACTGGCTCCTGTGCCAGTGGCACATAAAAAGCACCATCCAAACATGGTGGCCGATGCCAGTGCTGCCTGACTGGCCCCCATGCCAGTGGCACGTAAAAAGCACCCACTACGCTCTCAGAGTGGTTGGCGTCAGGATGAGCATCCAGCTGTAGAAACACTGCCAGATCAGATTGGAGCTTGGTGCAACCTCCTGGCTTACCAGTGCTCAGTCAAACCATCCAACCCATGCCAGCATGGAAAATGAACGTTAAACGATGATGATGATCATCATCATCATATAGTATATATATTAATTATTTGGGCTTATACACTTCATTATTTATGAACTTATTTTCTATAAAGAAATATTAGGTTGTCAAGAAAGTTCTTGTGGAATTTTTAATTTTGGTTTTAAATGCTGTATTTTCAAATTAATTTGCATTAAATTACTTTGCCCAAGGTGCCACACTGTGGGATTAAACCTGGAACTATGTGGTTGGGAAGCAAGCTTCTTACCACACAGCCACTCCTGCACCTGTAGCTATTCCTAGTTGATTCCATCAACTAAACTCACCCTCTTATACAAATCAGTAATTTCGTGCAACTATGAAAAATTTACATTTTATAAAATTTACATTTAAATTATAAATTATAAATTATAAATTTAAATTATAAAATTTACATTTTAATTTTGTGCAAATATGAAAAATTTACATTTCATACACTTAGAAGTTTCTACACACATTTGTTTTATTTTGTGTAAACTGTAATCGCAAAAAAAAAAAATTAAAAAAAAACAAGTGATACACAAATATTGATTTCAAATTTTGGCACAGGGCCAGCGATTTTGGGGGAGGGGCTAAGTTAATTACAGTGACCCCCACTGCTCAACTGGTACTTATTTTATCAACCCTAAAAGGATGAAAGCAAAGTTGTCCTTGGTGGAATTTGAACTCAGAACGTAAAGACTGCTAAGCATTTTGCCTAACAATTCAGGGCAGCTTGCTGACTTTAGTGATAGACAAACATTCAGAAAATAGCCATCGGGAAAAACAAAATCAGATCTTAACCCAATACTATTTCTATTTATTTCAGTGTTGTAGAATACGCAAGTCATTTACATGAACATTTCTTGAATCCTGTTCAAGTAAAGAATGGTTACTACCAAGTTCCATTAGTAAGTTTGAAGAATTTGCTTTCATATGTCATACACACACACACACACATTCATATATAAAGTACAACAGACTATCTCCTCTCCCCTACCTGCCCTCCAACTCATGTATTCTTGATTGACATTTAACCGTACCCAGTTTTTTTACAGTTGTCACCTACTCTTCCCTCTTCCCAACTGCCCCTACTTATCATCCCTTGACACATATCATTCTTTATCATCCCTTGACACATAATATTCACCCTCTCCCCTATTTGTTATCTCTAGCCATCTCTCATTCTCCCAAGCACTCTTGCAACTTCGACCCACTCACACTTCCTGTTCTTCTGTCTGCTGTTACTTCAACTCATCTCATACCTTCAGCATTCACTCTGATTCCCAATCATCACAGTTTTTATCTCTTTCCAGTTCCACCCCAACCACTTTCACCCTCTCATCTATAATTTGAGTAGCTGCGTAGTTACTCTGCAGCAAGAAACCTATTCTATTCTGACCCCTTCTTTCACAGTTTAATCTTTTTGCCCCATAGCATAAATCTACTTTCCTCTTTACTGCAGCCCACTCAATCAGAGAGGATCTTCGTTTTGTAGGCTGTAGGATGACCCCACAAGTGCTGGTGCCACAAAGAAAAAAAAAAACACAAGAGCAACCAGTACATTCTGTAAAGTGTTTGGCATTAGGAAGAGCAGCCAAGTGCGGAAGTCATGCCAAAGTAGACATTGGTACATGATGCACACCTTGTATCCATCGGATCTCGTGAAACCATCCAACCCATGCCAAAAGGGAACGTGGATGTTCAATGATGATAATCACCATTGTCATCATCATTACCCATTCCCATCATCATCATCATTATCATCATCACCATCTTTTTATTAAATCTTATGTCCCCCTTTACTCTAATTGTGGGGGACCACAATGTCAAAGAATAGACCCAATGTTTCCTCTGCATCTCATAAAAAGGCAACTAAAAGGGGTTGTGGTAGGATTTGTACTCTGACCTCGTAAAACCCTCACCAACAACGACTGCTTATACAGACCCATAGATTTTAATATTCATAAGTAATTTTCTGAAATGGAAGATGTTTCAGTATTGTTGTTTTATGACTTTCAGAAACCAGGATTCAGTTCTGAGATGAAGGAATCTTCCCTGAAAGAATTTGAGTACCCCAATGGAAGTGAATGGCAAAAGCTATTTGTGGATGGCCTCTTTACCCCATGAAAGAATTCATTTGTTATTAATTAATAATTGGAAGAAAGAAATAACTAAATTGACTTTGATTCTTTTTGTTTTAATTGTTGTTTTAATTGTTTATCAATATTTTGATAATTACCAAATAAATGCCATAATGGCATCTTCTCAGATCTGCCAAAAACTGACCAATAATTCTCAGTTCCAATATCTTTAATTGACAATTTTTTTCCTGATTCTTTTACCATATTAAATCTTATAATAATAATGATGATGATGAGTTCAAATTTTTGCCACAAGGGCAGCTTGGGGAGAGGGGATTAAGTCGATTACATTGACCCCAGTGCGTGACTGGTACTTATTTTATCAACCCTGAAAGGATGAAAGGCGAAGTCGACCTTGGCGAAATTTGAACTTACGACGTAGGGTCTGGCAAAATACTACTAAACATTTCGTCTGGCGTGCTAACGATTCTGCCAGGCCTGAAATTGGGAGAGGGAGATAGTAGACTACATAAAGCCCAGTACTTGAATGGTACTTCTTTCGTCAACCCTGAAAGGAGGAAAAGCCAAATCGACCTCAGCAAAATTTGAACTCAGAATGTGAAGATGGATGAATGCTGCTAAGCATTTTTGCTCCATGTGCTTGCCACCTTAACAATTATAGAAATATTGACAAATAAAGATAAAGAAGTGAAAGAAAACCAGTGAGTGTGTTTATTATTAGCATGATGACTCTCCCAGTACAGAACAAAATATAGAAATACATTTTTGATGAATGTTTTTACAGTTTTAATTTGTTTTAGCTTTGTTAATAAACAACACTCTTCTCTCTATTTTCTTCTATCTCCACCCCCTCTCTCTCTCTCTTTCTCTTTCTCTTTCTCTATACAAGCTAAACACAGTCATGTTAAACTATGGTACATGTGAATACAGGTGATGACACTATAAAGAAAAACTAAAGAAGAGACATATATATGTAAACATAGACTTCTCAATGGCTGTTTCCTTACATTAAACATTACACCATTTTGAGCGTGGCCATTGCCAGTACCGCCTGACTGGCTCCCGTAGGATTTTCGAGCGAGATCGTTGCCAGTGCCCCTGGACTGGCTTGTGCGGGTGGCACATAAAAGACACCATTTCGAGCGTGGCCGTTTTTGTGCGGGTGACACGTAAAAGCACCCACTACACTCTCTGAGTGGTTGGCGTTAGGAAGGGCATCCAGCTGTAGAAACTCTGCCAAATTAGATTGGAGCCTGGTGTTGCCATCCGGTTTCACCAGTCCTCAGTCAAATCGTCCAACCCATGCTAGCATGGAAAGTGGACGTTAAACGATGATGATGATGATGATGATGTAAATATACGGATACAGAGACATGGCAAGATAACAGGAAGATACATATAGCCATAGCTTCTGTTGTAGGTTGGTAAAACATGTTGGAAAACTAACAACTACACTAGAAACAGTTCATCTTTTAACAAAGCCACTGGTGACCACTTCCAAATGGAAAAATATCAATGGCCTTCAACTTCAATAATTAACCAATCACAGATAAGATCTTACCACCTTTTTTTTTTGTTATTAATACTGTAACACATGACAAAGGATGAAAATTAACCTTTGGGTTATAAATGATAATGATATCCAAGATAATTATTCTCGTTTGTTAAATAATCTTTATAAAAATAGAAGCACAATTTAGGTCAGACATTTAGAGAATAAATTTGACGAGAAAACCATTCGAGACATTGTTTCTCTTAGTTTATATGAATACAAAATGGAAGCAACAATCACTGGATATTCTTTACATGATGTTAGATTCCCCACTTCTCTTGGAATGCATGGTTCTGATGCAATGGTAAGTATTTTATTTGGTATTCCACCATGAAAATATTTCATAATCTTCAGTTAGAATGTTATTTTGATAGAAATATCTTTTTAAACAGTCTCCTTAATTTGATATTCAATGTAAGTTTCTGTTGTTCTGGAATTCAACAAGGAATCACAGAAATAACCAATATTAATTTCTATATTTAAAAAAGAATTCTTTAGATCTCAGAATGTTAAGGTTTATGAAATGCTGGTCAGTTTTGCCCACTGTGCCAATATATACAAACTTCACAACTACAAAAACTGTAAACCACAGCAAAACTTATAAAAAGAAAAAGAAAAATTCCAAAAAAAAAATAAATGAAGAATTCAGAAATTCAAAAATTCAACAATGCAAACATTAGTATATATATATATATATATATATATATATATATATATATATATATATCATCATCATCATCATCGTTTAACGTCCGCTTTCCATGCTAGCATGGGTTGGACGATTTGACTGAGGACCGGTGAAACCGGATGGCAACACCAGGCTCCAATCTAAATTTGGCAGAGTTTCTACAGCTGGATGCCCTTCCCAACACCAACCACTCATATATATATGCAATTGCAGTGTGGAAGGTGTTTATAAGCCATTTAAGAAACACACAAAAGCCGTTAGATTCACTTCAACATTTAAATTAAATTTGTGTCAAAATATTTTCGTCGCTTTTAGACCGCGACCTGTTCACTGACAAAATTCCGAGATGCAGCACAGAATTTTGTCAGTGAACAGGTCATGGTCTCAAAGTGACGAAAATATTTTGGCAAATTAAATTTAAATGTTGATGTGAATCTAACAGTTTTTTGTGTATTTCTTAAATGGCTTATAAACACCTTCCACACTGCAATTGTTTTCGTTCCAGGTCACTTGCTATGCAAGTAAATCTCTGCAATATATATATATATACACACACACACACACTATCATTTTTCTATCAGTAATTCAAAATAGAACAAGGTGAATTGGTTCTTTTCAAGACCAAGTTCAGCACTCTCATTGATTGTTAGTAGTAGTAAATACATTTGACCTTTGCTGACCCCAAGGAGTGTGAGGCTTCTTTTGTCTCCTTATCACACAGGAATTCAAAGGCCCTTTGTTAATCTCCTCCTCACCATCTGCTGAATCTTTTTATAGACCTGTAGAATTTAGTTTATTCACCAAGCTGCTTCTCTTCCTCCTACTATTCCCTTCAACCCTCACATATTTAAGATTATCTCAAGTACAAGACAAAAGTCAAAACTAAACAACATTTAATAATACCACACAGTAGTAGTAGTAGCAAAGGCCGTAGATTTAAATAAGTAACAGTTATACTGTCGCCATGGCTACAAAAGTTAGCAACACCTATACAGATCAAGGTACTATTGGTGACAACTAATGATAAGGAATGCTGTAATGGCAAGGTTAAAGTAACTGTACAGGTATTAATGGCAGAAGCAACAACCATCTCTACATCTGCCACAATACAAGGCTTAATACTAATATTTTAATCTAGTACAAATATGTCTAACGAAGCAAAAAGGAAACTACAACGGTATACCAAATTGCTTGTCCTATGGTTAATCTGAAAGTGTGTCCCCCAAGGGAGAGCCAGTCTGGGGTCGAAAAGTTATCCACTGGCACAAGCCTGGATGGTCACTTGAATGGGAACTGCCCCAACTCGAGCTCTCCAAGTCCACCACCACACTCACCACAGAAAGAAATATGTAAGGGGATCAAATGGGCCCAAGAAGAGTATACAGAAGTAATATACACCTATTACTATGCATTAGGCAGGCCATCTGAAGAGAAACACATCACGCACACTTATTAAATATGGAGGACAGGAAATCAAGACAGCAGACTATATTTGGATGAAAACAAGTTAGCAAATGTTTGGAAGGATATCTTCAGAAATAAAAGACTCACAGATAGTGAAATAATTGCAGTCAAGCACGCAGAGGAAAATGATTTAAGTATCAGACAGCAAGGAAATGAAGAACTAGATGAAGAGTCTCAATCAAAAGACTGCCATCTGACCAGACACACAAACGTCTGGAGAAATAAGTTGTAATGAACCTGATAAAGATAGCGAGGAGGAAAGTGGTAAAGAAACAATATTTGAAGACTACACATTTACTGAAGAACACAGAGAGTCTATGATAGAACTGAAGCAGAAAATCCTGAATAAGCTTGCAGTTGTAAGACATACCAATATGCATGATAGAGAACCACTTCACAAGTTCTCAAATACAATCCAAAATAGAAAATAAATTAAAATTGGAAACTATGTAACAAAGGAAATAATACAAGAACTAAAACCAGATCTCATTGAATTAAACGAAATTATTTACGCAGCTGCTAAGACAGTTAAAACTAGTTGTATGGATCGTAAAAAACAAAAAAATACAAACCTGAGACGAATTCCAAACTGGAAAAAGAGATTGAAATAATGAGAGGTGAAATATCAATATTGAATTAATTAATCTGTGGAAACAATTTAAAAACCAGAAAAAGAAGAAAGATGAAGAGAAAACATAGATTCTCACCAAGAGAAGAACTGCTTTCAGCAAAAGAAACACTGCAACAAAAAGTCCAAACAAAAGCTCAAAGAATACGAAGATTTGAGAAGCGAAACAAGTTTTACAAGCAAAATAAGCTGTTCACATTGAATGCGAAAACATTCTACAGAGAAATAGGGAAGGAAAAATAACCGTTGGAGACCTCACTCTCATGGAAGAAGATGAAAACTTTTGAAAAAATATGTGGAGTGATGAAAAGACTTACAATGAAAATGCAGACCAGATTAGACGCACAGAAGAATCCTAGCAAAACTTACCAAAACAAGCACGGAAAGACATCACAACAGCAGACCTAAGGATGACACTCACGAAGGCTCATAAGTGGAAATCTCCTGGTAATGGCAGGGTGTTAAATTTCTGGCTCGCCTCGCACCCGTGCACGCATGAAAAGGTAGTCCAGTTATTCAATGAAATTATGAGAGATCCTACGAAAACACCTGATTGGTTAGCAAGAGGTATTACTTAACTACTGCCGAAGAATAACGAAATCATATTTCTTGAAAAAAAAAATCGGCCCATAAAATGTCTATTTACCACTTATAAAATTTTAACATCCATCCTCGTGGAGAAAACATACAAATTTATGGAAAAGAACGATATTTTCCCTCACTGAACCAAAAGGATGCCAACGAGACTCATATGGATGCAAAGCCAATTCTTAATCAATCTCATGATACTTGAGAACTGTCATAACAAACGCAGAAATCTCACTTCTGCGTGGGTTGATTATAAAAAGGCCTTAGACAGCATGCCACACTCATGGATCTTGAATAATAATAATAATAATAATAATAATAATAATAATAATAACAAGAGCGCTCAGAGAGCACGAACCTCCACCAACGCAACACCAACATCTTCTCAACGATTAGCTGGAGATGATTTTTAAAATGAGAATATCTGAAATAAACTTGACTGCTCTCTCACAAACAAGAACACTAAAAATGAACC
Organism: Octopus bimaculoides; assembly: GCF_046866305.1. Lineage (NCBI taxonomy): Eukaryota > Metazoa > Mollusca > Cephalopoda > Octopoda > Octopodidae > Octopus > Octopus bimaculoides. The sequence continues at coordinate 9,515,040 of NC_142935.1, read as the reverse complement.
CGACCACTCTCAGAAATTAAATAAAAAAACAGAAAAAATAATCCAGAATCTTTGTTCAGTACCCAATTGATCCCAAAATCTAATCAATTCGTGCCAGTCACGAAGCCAAATATCCCTGAAAGTTTCATCCAAATCCATCCAGTGGTCTTTGAGATATTTTGTCTATGGACAAAGAAACAAGGTGGAAGTAGTAATAATAATAATCCTTTCAACTATAGGTACAAGGCCTGAAATTTTTGGGGAAGAGGGCCAGTTGATTAGATCGATCCCAGTACGCAACTGGTACTTAATTTATTGACCCCGAATGAAAGGCAAAATCGACTTCGGCAGAATTTGAACTCAGAACGTAGCGATGGGTGAAATACTACTAAGCATTCCATCCAGCATAGTAACGGTTCTGCCAACTCACCGCCATAATGATGATGATGATGATGATGATGATGAAATTTAATTATTTTTGTATGTTTCTTTTTCAGAACAAGCAGCCTGATTATTCTTGCAGTTACATCATTTTAAAGACGGACGGAGAATTCGAGGGACATGGTTTCACTTTCACCGTTGGACGGGGAAATGAAATAGGTAAAGGAAGATTATTGTTGTTGCTGTTGTTGTTGTTGTCTCGAGCAGAGAAAGAGGTTATCTCATCCCTGCTCCTATGATATCCCTCTGGAAGTATTTTCTCCAGGAAACTGACATTTCCAGATACTAGATCTCAGGACTCAGGGCTGGATATTAGAGATCTGAACACAGCAATGCAGAACCGTGTAGTGTGAAAAGGGATTGTCAATGGAGTTCCGACCAACCATAGGCTGGTTGAAGGATGATGATGATATCATTATTGGTGTTGGGGTGTCCTTCCTGTTTCCTCAAGGCATCTCTGATAAAAGATGTGCCTGCAAACACCTTTCCATCTGGCATAACTAGGACCAGAAGGTTGCCCAGATGACTGAATTTTCCACATCTTCACCTTTTAAATTATCATAACTTCTTATAAAACTCATGTAAAACTCTCTCTCTATACATCAATGACAGAACATCGTAGAAATGAGAGAAATAGCAAGAAATAAAAATATAATTTAAGTAAAGATTGTTTTATGAACCTAATAGAATACAGGTAATGTAAATACAGTGAAAAAAAAAAAAGAAACTGTACTGTACTTTGAGAAGCAAAATCTACTTTAGATACAGTAGAAACCGTTCTTCAAACCTTCCATGCTTCCTGAAATTCACCAACCATGCACCTGACGTCCCCTATCACTTTTTTGTCCGGTTTGCACACGTGCGGCTTCGCTTCCGGCGTCGCTGTCGCTACTGCCGGTTCGCGGGAAACAAACGAGGCAGGTGTCGTCAGGCGTCACCGTTCGTAGCGCATCCACCTCCAGGTCGTTTCGGCCCGCACGGTTCCTCCGAGGGTGCTCTTCGCCGAGTGTCCGAGGCGGCCGATACGTTCACTGTATAAAAATTAGTGCTCAGAGCGAGCCCCACCGGCTTGCTTACGAAAAGCATGGAATGATGGAAAAAGGCCTCATCTGCGCGTCATCCGTTGGTATCCGTTCACGACAAGGCAATGATCGAAGGGAGCGATCGGGGCCACTCGTATTGCGACGTTAGAGGTGAAATTCTTGCACTTTTGGCTACTTTTTCTGATTAGTTGTAGTGCAGCACCTGAGCACTGTATACAATAAGTTCATCATCATTTAAGGTCCGGTTTCCATGCTGGCATGGGTTGAACAGTTTTACAGGTCCAGGTTCCAATTGTCTCTGCTCCAGGTCACCTTTGATAAACATAGTTTATTGAGTGATTAACTGAGCAAGAAATCAACCAATCAATTAATCAGTTGGTTAAATAGTTAACCAATTAACAAATTTTAAAAGAACTGAAATAGAACCAGTACATGTATTTATTATCAGCCAAATAACCCTCCCAAGGTGCAGCAAAATGATTTTCTTGATATTATGTTATATAGTTCTGTGCAATTATAAATTCACTGATATTTCTGCTACTTTTTGCCCAGTCTGTTGTGCTGTTAAGTCTCTCAGTAAACTTGTTGTTGGTACCAAAATCAAAGATATTTACAAAGACTTTGGAATGTTCTGGAGACAATTGACCAGTGACGACCAAATGCGATGGGTGTGTATTTTATTTTTTAATGAATATTATTTTCCTGTTTACATACCATTAATTTTCCTTTTAAAGGAATTTTATAAATTAATTGTACAGTCCAATTAAGAATGATTTACATAACATAGTATATTGTGCTGAGTCAAAAAGTTTTTCAAAATTTTGGTAACTTATTTGCTTTTGCAAGACCAGTGACTGATGGTCGCTTTGTAGTCTTCTATATATTGTGAGCTTGTGAAGGCGCAATGGCCCAGTGGTTAGGGCAGCGGACTTGAGGTCATAGGATCGCGGTTTCGATTCCCAGACCGGGCGTTGTGAGTGTTTATTGAGCGAAAACACCTAAAGCTCCACGAGGCTCCGGCAGGGGATGGTGGCGAACCCTGCTATACTCTTTCACCACAACTTTCTCTCACTCTTACTTCCTGTTTCTGTTGTGCCTGTAATTCAAAGGGTCAGCCTTGTCACACTGTGTCACGCTGAATATCCCCAAGAACTACGTTAAGGGTACACGTGTCTGTGGAGTGCTCACTTGCATGTTAATTTCATGAGCAGGCTGTTCCGTTGTTCGGATCAACTGGAACCCTCGATGTTGTTTTTGATGGAGTGCCAACAACAACGAACCCACTGCCTGAAGAACACAAGAAATGAATTGAATATTAACTTAAACCATTCCATTGCAGATTGGTCCTGAAAAAGGTGTGATTCACTTGGCAACTGCTGCCATTGTTAATGCTCTGTGGGACTTGTGGGCCAAAATTGAAGGAAAGGTAAGACAAAATAATAATAATGGTTTTTATTTTCTCCTGCATCATTCTGTATATTCTACCAGTAACTGAGAAATATCTCCTGGTCACAAATGGTCAGTCTTTGGGCTATATACACAGGAGGATTTGAACTCAGTACCATGAGGTAATTAGATACATCTGAGGGTTTGCTATATGGACTTTGTAGAGTAATGGACAAAATGTATTGTGGTATTTAGTTACATCCCTTCACATTCTGAATCCAAGTTCTGCTGGGGTTATTTTTAACTTTTTATTGTTATGGAGATCAATAGAATAAACTAGACAACTATTAAAAACTGTAGCAGCAGCAGCAGCAGCAGCAGCAGCAGTAGTAGTAGTAGTAGTAGCAGTAGTAGTAGTAGTAGTAGTAGCAGCAGCAGCAGCAGCAATATTAGTGGTAGTAGTAAGGCAGCAGCAGCAGTAGTATGTTGCAGCAGTGTCTGATGTTTTATTATTTTATGCAGTTTTATCAATTTTTATGTTTTGATGTGATCTTTTACTATTTTCTAAAAATTTGTTTGCTGATTTCTTTAATTTATTTTTTTTAATTTCCAGCCTTTATGGAAACTTTTGGTTGATATGGTAAGTGAAACTCATATATAAACACTTGAAATACTCTTAATTGAATGTTGATCGTTAATTTGGAGTATTTTACTTGATAATTCATTAACAAAGTGATCAAATTATTTCACAGTAAATCAAATTTTATTAAATATTAAGAACAAAATATGTAGGGTGATGTCAATAAATGAAATCAAAGAGAAAAGATATGGTATCACCATATATACATTGCCTAATGCCTCTATAATATTTTAGGAAAGCTTCCCCTTATCAAATATAAACTTGAAAGTAACAGAAAAGTCCAGTGGAAAAGTGTTGACTGGCAGACTGGTGCAAAACTTCAAGAAAATAACATTAGTCAATTAGTCAATATATACATTAGTCAATATATACATTAGTCAATATACATTCAATTTAAGGTAGCAAGCTTAGCAGTATTTCATCTGTCTTCACGTTCTGAGTTCAAATTCTGCCGAGGTTGACTTTGCCTTTCATCCTTTCGGGATTGATAAATCGAGTACCAGTTGCATGCTGGGGTTGATCTAATTCATTGTCCCCCTCCCCCAAAATTTCAGGCCTTGTTCCTAGAGTACAAAAGAATGTACATTCAATTTGGGTATATTTTTTCAGTTATTTTCTTCTTCTTCCTTCAATTAAATCATATAGTAGAGGCACATATCTTAGTGGTTAGGGTGTTGGACTCATGATCCTATGACTGGTTTCAATTCCTGGACCAGCTTGCTCGTGAAATTAATGTACAAGTGGCTGAGTACACTATAGACACGTGTGCCCTTAATGTAGTTCTCAGGGTGATTCAGCATGACACAGAATGTGATAAGGCTGGCCTTTTGAAATACAGGTACTGCTCATTTTTACCAGCTGAGTGGACTGAAGCAACGTGAAATAAAGAGTCTTGCTCAAGGACACAACATGTCACCAGAAATTGAATTCATAACCTTACGATTGTGAGCAGAATGCCCCAACCACTAAGCCATGCACCTTCCATTTGCCATTATTCTGCTGAAATTGAAATTAACATGAAATTTTGATGGCAGTTTTCAAACAAGGAATATGTGTCATAGGACAAGGGGCAGTTTCAGACACTATCAAAAGGGTTATATTTTATATAACAGAAAGATTTCAATTTAGCTAATTGCTTCGTCAATTTATTTATTATCATATTAAAGGTTTTATTTTACCATTTCTTGTTTCTCACAGGATCCACAGCAACTTGTCTCTGTTATCGATTTTAGATATATGTAAGTTTATTTCTTGAATTGTTTTATCAAATCTTGATTCTAAACCATCTTTTAAATCATTTTATCATAAACATTCCATTAGGAATTAAAGGAACAGGCCATTAGGAATTAAGAGAATTAAGGGAATTAAGGGACCTGGCCATTAATTTTATTCACTTTATCTTTAATAGTATGCAATGGATTCTCGTCCAAGCATGTGGCTGGTTGCAAGCACATGCTATGGAAAAGACCCAAAAAAGGCTGAAAACCATCTTGCTGTCTGAAACTGTGTTCCTGCTGTTTGCTATTGGATAAGATATATTCATAAGAGATGTTGTTTCAGGACAAATACCACAGTAGCTGGCCTTTCAATGGTGTATATAATTTAAGTATGATACATAGATGGCTATTTTAATTTAATATTGTCCCAATTACATATACTGGATTTAAATTTATTTAGTTATACATGAGAAAATTAGAACTTAGTAAATTTATCACACTAACCATCTTCTTTCTAATTAAAAATTTGCAATCAAAAAGTAATTAACCAGTTGAAGTCAGCCATATTGCACAAAATGTTGTTGATGTTGTTATGGATGATGTTGATAGTAATTGTGTTCTAGTGATTTGATAAAGATATATAACTTTTAATGAATTTTGATAATTAAATCATTTTTATAATTTTCAGAAAAGATGTCTTAACACCAGAGGAAGCTGTTGGTTCGTTTATTTTCAAGACTAATAACATTTAAGTACCACTTGGATATTAGGGTTGATGAAATTGACTGCACCCCTTCCACCAAAATTTCAGGCCTGTGCTTATAATAAAAAGGACTATTATTATTATTATTATTATTATTATTATTATTAGATAGAGAGATGAGTTCTTAATTTTTGTATACGATTGCCAAATTCCATCACTAAGGTAAACATAGCTGACGTAATCCATCACTACAGCCAGCTCAATGACAAAAGTTAAGAACTCATCTCTCTATCTATTACATTTCTGCTGAGTTTCCAGTCCTCTCTATAAACTATTATTATTATTATTAATTATTGCCTTTGCACAGCTTGAGATATCCTATGGTGTCAGCTGAACTGAGGAAACACCTCTTATTTTTCGAGTACCTTCCGGAGTATTCGAGTGGTTCCAAGCAGTGCTGTTTTCTGAAAGTGCTCTACCCTTATTGCAGCCCCTTCCTTAGCACACAACCTACTTCTGATCATGTTTTTACTCTGTAACATTTTTCTTAATTTTTTTCTGGAACAATTGAATCACAAGATTAGATTCAGCATGAAAAAAATTACATTGAAAAACTAATTTGAAAATTTTCACTTAATTTCAAAATTTCAATAATTGTGAATGAAACAGAAAAGATTTGAGCTGACCACTGGTCATTGAGATTTTCCAATAATTACTTCTGCTTTCATAACTTAGAACTCCTTCAAAAGATGAAGAAAGGAAAAGAAGAAAGAGGTGAGACATATTCTGCTCATATTCACATCCATTTGTTCACACATATGCCCCCCTCTCCCTATCTCTCTCTCTTTCTTCCTCTCTCACACACATTCTCTCTCTCACACATTCTCTTTCTTACACACACACACACACACACAATCTCTCTCTCTTTCTCTTTCACACACTCTCTCTCTCTTTCACACTCTCTCTCACACACATGCACACACAGTCTCTCTCCCTCTCTCACACATACACATTCTCTCTCACTCACACACACACTCTCTCTTTCTCACACACATACACACACACTCTCTCTCTCTCTCCCTCTCTCACATACACACATATTCTCTCTCTCTCACATACACACTCTTTCTCACAAACACACACACACACAAACACACACACACACAAACACACACACACACAAACACACACACACACAAACACACACTTCTCTCTCTCTCTCGCAGACATACACACACACACACACTCTCTCTCCTTCTCTCACACATACACATTCTTTCTCCCTCTCTCTCTCACACTCTCTTTCTCACTCATACACACACTCTCTCCCCTTCTCTCACACACACATACATTCTATCTCTCTTTCTGACATACATACATAACTCTCTCTCTCTCTCCCTCTCTCACACACACATTCTCTCTCTCTCTCTTTCTCACACACACACACACACACACTCTCTCTCTTTTTCACACACATACACTCTCTCTCTCCTCTCACAAACACATTCTATCTCTCTCACACACAATCTCTCTTTCTCACACACACACACATATCCTCTCTCCCTCCCTCTCTTCCTCCCCCCTCCCCCTCTCACTCACACATACAATGTGAAACAATGTTCTTTACCCAAGAACACTGTGTACTGCCCAAGCCAGGAATTAAGGCCACAACTTCCCAATAAAGAATCTAAGGACCTGAAATATAAAAAAGCAACAGACAACACAATCTTAGAATTACAACACAATGAACTTAGAACTCCCAATATCATATTGAATTATAAGAGTTGTTAGCATGCCAGGCAAAATGATTAGTGCCATTTTTGTCTGTCTATCTACGTTCTGAGTTCAAATCCCATTGAGAGCAACTTTGTCTTTTATCCTTTAAAATATGTACCAGTTATGCATTGGGGTCAACAGAATTGACCCCAGTGTATGACTCTCTGAAATTGCTAGCCTCATGCCAAAAGTTGAAATGAGCGTTACTCTTTTACTTGTTTCAGTCATTTGACTGCGGCCATGCTGGAGCACTGCCTTTTTTTAGTAGGACAAATCGACCCCAGGACTTACTCATTGCAAGCCTAGTACTTATTCTATCGGTCTCTTTTGCCAAATCGCTAAGTTAT
>NC_142935.1:9437508-9502508 GCF_046866305.1 Octopus bimaculoides | reverse complement strand
TCAAGCATATCATATCACCCAACACATCAGTAGTATTCTTGACAGGGCTGGACGTGCATAGCTGCGATCCCTCTTTAGTTGCTAGGTTTTCTCAATCACAGCATATCTCCAAAGGTCCCAATCCCCTCTCGTTGCCTCGTGACATTCAGCTACTGATCTTGCAAGAAGCCAAGTAGTTAATTCTAAAATCTCCATTAAGAGATGCATGACTCAATACTTACAAACTGACTTCAAATTATTTCCTTAAATGAAAGATATTTCAATATTGTTGTTTTGTGACTTCCAGGAACCAGGATACAGTTCTGAAATGAAGGCGTCTTCACTCGAAGAATTTGAATACCCCAATGGAAGTGAATGGCAAAAACTCTCAGCAGATGGAACCATTACATCATGAACAAATTTATTTTCAAGTCAGCAGGGTGGGTGATGTCTTACTGCAGAGCTACTTGACCTGCTAGAAAGAGCAGCTAGATGTTCCTTAAATCACATTTTGTCATCTTGAAGAGAAAAACTACACACTATTGGACATGTTTCCCATTTTTTTTTTTGCAGAAAGACTTTTGAAAAATCTTTGATCCTAAGCCTAACCAGGGGCTAAACAAGAACAATGATAATAGCAATTGCTTTTAACTTTTGTATTTAGGAAGAAAGAAATACAGAAATAAGAGAGAAGTTTCCTTTTAGTTGTGTCAGTCTGTCAACCTTTTTCAATATTAGAGACAGAGATCAGCATAGAACAGGAATGTGGTGGTGGTGGTGGTGGTGGTGACGATGATGATGATGATAGTGGAGAAGGTGATGGTCGCAGTGGAGAGTGGATTGGCACAAGTGGTTGAGTATCTGACCCAATGCTTTACAATATCAAATTATGTCTCTTTGCGTTATGAGTTCAAAGCTCACCAGGGTCGATTTTAACTTTCACCCTCCCAGGGTTAATAAAATAAATTACCAGTCAAAGTATAGTTCTGGGATGGATTGATGTAAGGGTTCATATTTACCTTTCCCATAATTTGAGGGCTTTCATTTATATTATTTTATATTAATTAATATATATTATATTAATCATTATTTATATTAATAATAATCATCATTGTTTAATGTCTGCTTTCCATGCTGGCATGGGTTGGACAGTTTGACTGAGGACTGGCAAGCCAGGAGGCTGCACCAGAGAGAGAGAGAGAGAGAGAGAGATGAAGAAGACAGAGATTTCTCAGAAACCAGACACAGACCTTTCTTCAGAACTTACATCCCAGATTCAAAAAAGATATCTTCACTTGGATTCTGGTTATCCTCTTAAGACAGTGTGAAACCTAATTAACCTATCAATATTTTTTTTTTTTTTTTTACATTTATTACCCCAATTTGGCCACCCCATTATCATCCCTCTTTTCTTCAACAACCCCAACTCCCCTGGATCTTTCTACTGTCCCCAAGGGAGCAGACCTGCACACTTTGAAAACCACTGCTCTAAGAAATATAACATTATATCCTGTTAGCTCTAACCAAGGGAAAATAACTCATGTCTGGACCTGAGCTCCACAACTAATAATCCTTAATCCTCTGAACCAAAGAAGGGGATATACCCAATCAAAATTTTATTTCCATTAACTGCGGAAAATGATTTTACCCCCACGGCTTTGAAAGAAAAAGGAATCTCTTTATCTTGCAAGAAGTGGAGACATTTCCAGTGATGGTTTTTACAAAAGGCAATTTTTCAGATTTTCACAGTTTTTTTCACATGTTTCATTGAATATTTCTTTACAAAGCAAGAATCAAATACTTTCAGTGGGGGACGTGCAAACTGTGCCCCACAGGAGATGCAAAAATGTATTGCAGAAGCAGAAAAAAATATCTTGTCGGTGGGGGGGGATATTAACATCATTATTAGAATGACCATGAAATTTAATTTCATAGGCAAAGGGTCTGAGACAATCTACAAACAGAAAAAGATTTACCAAAAAAAAACATGAAGGAAACATGTAAAAATTTTGCTCGGGCTTGTGCTGAGGAGGGGAACTTTCTAGGTGCAATCCCATGGTCATTCATGACCGAAGTGGGGTCCTTCTTAAATATACACCAAGGACTTCTTTCTTTCAATTTCTGTCTACCAAATCCACTCACAAGGCTTTGGTCAGCTCGAGGCTATAATAGAAAACAGTTGCCCAAGGTGCCACGCAATGGGACTGAACCCGGAACCATGTGATTGGGAAGCAAACTTCTTACCACACAGTCACACCTACTATATTGACAATTCTACAGAAATTCTCATTTATCAGGAATTTGGCCTGACAACATTTAAATAAGTAAACAATTAAAATACAAAAAAATAAATTACAATAAGAAAAACCGTTTATTTAATCTAAGTAAAAAAAAAAAATTCAAACAGCACTTGACAATACAAAATTTGTCCTTTCTTTTGATGAAATAAAAAATATATTTATTTTTCTTGGATTTTTAAAATCAAGAAAAGAGAGGATGCTAAGATTTGCTAGAAGATTTCTCTTCTCCTATGCTTGGTGGATGTTCAAGAACACTATCAATAAGACCAAATTCCAACGCCTCATTTGGACTCATGAATTTATCTGATTCCATATTTTTCTCTGAAAAAGATGAAATAATAAATATATATGAGTATATGTATGTGTACATGTGTGTGTGTGTGTAAATATATGCATGTATGTATGTATGTATGTGTGTGTATATATATATATATATATATATATATATATATAAAAATATATATATATATATGCGTCGCCTTACTGGCACGTTAGAAAATCATTCGAGCAAGGTCGTTGCCAGTGCCGCTGGACTGGCAACTGTGCAGGTGGCACGTAAAAAACACCATTTTGAGCGTGGCCGTTGCCAGTACTGCGTGACTGGCCCTCGTGTCAGTGGCACGTAAAAGCACCCACTACACTCTCAGAGTGGTTGACGTTAGGAAGGGCATCCAGCTGTAGAAACTCTGCCAGATTAGATTGGAGTGTGGTCTTAGTGGACGGATGAGGGACAAAATAATAATAATCTTCATCTTCTCTCTCTCACTCTCCCTCACCAGAGGCAGTTATGTTTCCCCTCTAATGCAAGACTCCTTTCTTTCTGACCCTCAGTATTCCCCCCCCCCCCCCAGTTAAGGGGTCTTGTCTTGCAAGTTATTTGCTGACCTCACCAGATGTTGGTGTTAAGCCAAATGATAGATTCTGCTAAAAATACCCATGTGATCCATCTTCAGGTTTTTTTCTTTTACTCCACTAATTCATCATCATCATCATCAACGTTTAATGTCCGTTTTCCATGCTGGCATGGGTTGGATGATTTGACTGAGGTCTGGAAAGCCAGAAGGCTGCACCAGGCTCCAATCTGATCTGGCAAGGTTTCTACAGCTGGATGCCCTTCCAACCATTGAAAATACTGACTAAGTATTTTTCCAAAGCTCTGAACTTACCAATGTTTTCCAATGGCTGTTTGGTGTGTTTTACATACAAGTTATTCAGCTGTGACTTTAGTTTCAGGATCTCTTCAGCATGGATCATGATATCTGTAGCTTTACCCTGGTAAAAATAAAACGAAACAACAGAAAAAAAAAATATTAGAACAATGTCATCAGCCCAGCTGTACTTCGCTTCAACATGCATATTTCTTTATTCTTTTACTTGTTTCAGTCATTTGACTGTGGCCATGCTGGAGTACTGTCTTTAGTCACATAAATCAACCCAAGGACTTATTCCTTGTAAGCCTAGTACTTATTCTATGGTCATGTGTTGCGAATGGATGAGAACAGCAGTGTGAAAAAGTGTCACACCCTAGCAGTTGAGGGAGACCCAGAAAGACCTGGGATGACATGGTGAAGCACGCCCTTCGAACACTGGGCCTCACCGAGGCAATGAAAAGTGACGGAGATCTTTGGAGATATACTGTACTTGAGAAAACCCGGCAAGCCAAGTGAGACCATAACTATGGCCTATGCCAGTGCTATATAACCAGCCCATTTAAGAGTACCCTCTTAAATGGCACATAAAAAAAACCTTTTTGAGCATGGCTGTTGCCAGTACCGCCTGACTTGCCTTTGTACCAGTGGCACGTAAAAGCACCCACTACACTCTCAGAGTGGTTGGCGTTAGGAAGGGCAACCAGCTGTAGAAACTCTGCCAAATCAGATTGGAGCCTGGTGTAGACATCTGGATCACCTGTCCTCAGTCAAATCGTCCAACCCATGCTAGCATGGAAAGTGGACGTTAAATGATGATGATGATGATGATGATATATATATATATATATATATATATATATGTATGTTATAGCAAGGTACAATTACTTACCCCAACTTGTCCTGAAGGTTGATGAATCATAATTCTAGAATTTGGCAATGAATGCCTCATTCCTGGTGTTCCTGCCGACAATAGCAGTGATGCCATGCTACAGGCCTGACCAACGCACCACGTTGCGATAGGCGGCTGCACATACTGCATTGTGTCATAAATACCGAGACCAGCTGTTACTGAACCACCTGTAAATACAGAAATCGAGGGAAATTAAGTTGAGATGGAAGCATAACCATGATTGTGCCTATGGCCTATGGTATCTAATTCAAAGAAAGGAAGGAAGGAAGAAAGAAAGAGTTACTGTTGCTTCTTACCTGGGCTGTTGATGTACATGTGAATGGCTTTCTTGCTACTCTCAGACTGCAAGAAAAGAAGTTGTGCAACAACAAGGCTGGATAAATCATCAGTGACCTAAGTGGAAGAGGACGGAGAAAGAAAAGGAGTCAGAAAAACCAATCAAGTGTGAAATGTTTGTTTGTTTGTGAGTTTATTGATGTAACTATACAAAATAATCTATACAGGAGTGGCTGTTGGGTAAGGAGCTTGCTGATTACCAACCACATTGGTTCCAGATTCAGTCCCTCTGCGTGGCACCTTGGGCAAGTGTCTTCTACTATAGCTTCGGGCCGACCAAAGCCTTGTGAATGGATTTGTTAGATGGAAACTGAAAGAAGCCCGTAGTATGTGTGTGTGTGTGTGTGTGTGCGGGTGTCTGTGTTTGTCTCCACACCATCGTTTGACAACCGATGTTGATGTGTTCATGTCCCCATAACTTAGTGGTTCAGCAAAAGTGACTGATAGAATAAGTACCTAGAGCAATGTGGAATGAAGTGTTTTGCTCAAGAACACAATGTGCAGCTGGTCTCGAAATCAAACCGACAAGCGTCCCAATTCTGAGTGCAACATGCCTAGCCCCTGGGCCATGTGCCTTCACACACACACACACACACATACATACATTTAGTAATCCTTTGCCATATCGCAGTTCACCTATCGTGCCCTCAGCACATTGCTGATTTTTCTGGCTAATATATGTAAATTTATATCACGGACTCCTCAGTATATCGCTGGTATCTGCAGCCAATAGGTATTTATATCTTTTTAGATTTTAATTATTTCTCTGGGAGGTTTTGGAATGCAAAACCTGCTATAGTTGAGGGATTACTGTACATACATAACAGGTAACCACAGTTTTCATCTACCAAATCCACCAACAAGGCATTGGTTAGCCTGGTGCTATAGCAAAAGACATTTGCCCAATGTGACACACAGTGGGACTGAACCTGAAACCATGTGGTTACAAAGCAAGCTATTTATTCACATAGCCATTCCTAATTTTCAAGGTATTTTCCAACATGTCTTCCATGTCCCAAAATACAAGTGTTTTGGAAATATTTTGGTGAAGAAAAACAGAAAATGAAATGGTGACGACATACTGGTCCCATAATGCAGATAATTCTTTCTTTCAAGAGTCTGGAGAAAATGTCGTAAGCTCTTTCCCCTCTTCCTGTTGATTCAATGACAATAGGAACCATTGGACGACAGGTCTTGGAGGACATATGAATGGTTCTTCGAATAATGGAACATTGCCGTGGTAGGACGGTCTGTTGAAAAGAAAGAAAGAATGAAAGAAGGAGATGAAAAGGGAGAAAGAAGAAAATATAAGTTTGTTTTGTAACATTGGTTTCAAATTTTGGCACAAGGCCAGCAATTTCAGGGGAAGGATATTATATTGACCCCAGAGGGTCAATGGTACTTATTTTATCGACCCCGAAAGGATGAAAGACAAAGTCAAACTCAGTGGAATTTGAACTCAGAACATAAAGATGGCCGAAACACCGCGCGCGCGCGCGTTGTTCATGAGTTGAGGGGTCTTATCTTGGAAATACTTGGTGACCTCACCAGTGTAGGTGCTACAGACAAAAGCCTACACAAAAAAAGCCCCCAGTACACCCTGTTTAGGGATTGGCTGCAGAAACCATACCAAAGCAGATATAGAACCTGGTTGGGCCCTCTGACCCGCCTGTTATTGTCAAACTATCCGACTCATGATAAAAATTTACGCTTTAGCAGGACACGAACGAGTGAGGAACGTTCATAGTAGCTCGAGTTGTTGGAAATAACAGCCAAACCTCCTTTAAATAGCATCACGCCACTTAAAATAAAGAAGGATACATTGAATGATGTGGCGTGCATCTTCGGAAGAGCTATCACACATAATCTCATAGAGAAAGAAAAAAAAAGAATTCCGTGCCCCCTTCTTTTTTTTTCTTTGCCAGGAGATAGTGATAGCTATTTCGAAACTCCGCTAAATATAGTGACTGATATAATCGAAAAAAGACGGGATCGTCACAGTTGGAACACCTTAGATCATAGGGCTGCTCGATTAAAGTTGTCCTGGGGCTAAACAACAACAACTGCACCTTCGTTCTTTTTTCTACGTTCAAAACATTCCAATGATATTTATAATAATACTGTAAGTAAGTAATCAATTATCGATATAAATTTCATAACAAAAGACAACGGGGTAAATATATATTTATATTTCAAAGTAAAACAAGGTTCTTTAAAGTACTTGACATATATTGTTTCTTAAATGGGTCGAAAACTACAAGTTATTAACCAAGGACAAACACAAAATCTTATTAATTAAACGTAACAAAGGGCAAACTAACAAATTTCAACAGCAGAAATTAGAGAAAAAGTATATATTTATGCGTATATATATATATATATGAAAATAGATAAACAATTACCACATATCGTAATAACATTATTTGAGATAAACAAAATACTTCCAAAGAAACACGTGAAAAATTAAAGCTGAACAGGATTTGCAGCGACACCGCTTCAACGAAACCGGTTTCGTTGAAGCGGTGTAAGGGGAAAACGTGTCCCTGAGATATTTTTAACTGGTCTCACTTTGACCTCATTTACTTGTTTCAGGCTTTGGACTGTGGCCATACTTGAGCACCACCTTGACGAGTTTTAGCAGAAGGAATCGTTTCCAGGACTTATTATGTTTTTTTTTCTAATCCTGGTACTTATTCTATCGGCTTCTTTTCTGTCGAACCTCTACGTTACTTGGATGCAAACAAAACATCAGTTGTCAAGCGGTGTGTGTCGGGGGTGTACACAAACCCAAATACACACGCAGGCGCGCACATTCACACACACACACACACACGCATTTATTCTTTTACTTGTTTGAGTAATTTGACTGTGGCCATGCTGGAGCTCCACCTTGAAGGGTTTTAATCAAAGAAATCGACCCCCAGCACTTATTTTTTATAAGCCTAGTATTTATTCTATCAGTCTCTTTTGCCGAACCTCTAAGTTATGGGGACATAAACAAACAAACAATGGTCGACAAGTATTGGTGTGGGACAACCACAGACACAAAGATACATACACAGATATAGACATATATATATATATACGATAGGCTTCTTTCAGTTTCCATCTACCAAATCATATTCGCACTGTAATGCTTTTCTGTCTTTCAGAAAAGGAGAAAATGCTGCAAAGACTTGCAAAAACATTTCTGAAGTTTATGGTGATGCTGCTGAAGGTGAATCAACTGTTCGAAGGTGGTTTGCGAAATTTAAAGCTGGAGAATTTAGCTTGGAAGACGACAGTCGCAGTGGATGACCTTCAAAATTGGATGAAGATGTTTTGAAGGGAAAAATCAAAGAAAATTCAAATATCACACTTAAATAACTCGCAGAGGAGTTGGAAGTTTCTAAAAGTATGGTTCATGAACTCTTGGTGAAACTAGGATACATTTCTTGCTATAATGCATGGTTCCCTCACAAACTCTCAGTAAAGAATTTGAGAGAAGAGGTGGGGGTGGAATTGGAGTGGGTGATCTTGTGCCAGATGATGATAGGTTAGAGTGTGACAGAGAGACAGAAACTGATGTCTTCTTGTAGAGGAGTTACATGGTTATCCAGCCAGAAAGAGGGAGAGAGAGAGAGAGAGAGAGTGATCAGGAATGAGGACAGAAACGGGTGTGCTGCTGTAGAGGAGATACATGACCACCCAGCCAGAGGGAAGAGCAAGAGACAAAGAGTGTGTCACTCCACCTGGATTAACACGGGATATACTTATGGATTTCGCTGGATTCTTCCATTGATGAAAAATCAATCCAATACACCACGATGTTTGAACTTTTTTGAACTTTCTGTTTTTTTTCTTACTTCATACATTGTAAATCCGCAAGTTTTTTCTTTTAATTCTTTCTCTGTTTCTTTTCTGTTGAAGAGCATGGGCTTGAAACATAAAAGACTTTCTCACCTTCCCAAGTGTCAAACTAATCCACCTGCTTATTGTTTATACACCTGTCTAACCAGATCAAACCATCTCAAGTGTAACTGCCCAAAATGGTCATGACTTCTGGGACTTGACTGTTGAAAGAAACCCATCTTTTTTTGCCTGTCTCTTGTCCGCCTATCTGCCTGAACGTTTTAATGCCCTCTATTGCATTTTTGTTCCATTTATATATATATATACTCTTTTACTTGTTTCAGTCATTTGACTGCGGCCATGCTGGAGCACCGCCTTTAGTCGAGCAAATTGACCCCGGAACTTATTCTTTGTAAGCCTAGTACTTATTCTATCGATCTCTTTTGCCAAGACGCTAAGTGACGGGGACATAAACACACCAGCATTGGTTGTCAAGCAATGCTAGGGGGACAAACACAGACACACACACACATATATATATATGACGGGCTTCTTTCAGTTTCCGTCTACCAAATCCACTCACAAGGCTTTCGTCGGCCTGAGGCTATAGTAGAAGACACTTGCCCAAGATGCCACGCAGTGGGACTGAACCCGGAACCATGTGGTTGGTAAGCAAGCTACTTACCACACACTGTTGCTGAATATCTCTTGTGAAATTGAAGAATAGTAATTTTCTAATAGCAAAAGAGTTTGGAAGAAAAAAAGACACAAACACACATTTTAAGTTTCACATAGCTTGTGTATAGCATATATATATTTTTATTATAATTATTATACTCCACAAACTTTATATCACAGTTTTAAGGAAACATGTCAAAATTTGAAAAAAATAAATAAATAAATAATAATAATGATAATATAAGAAATTATAATTGTAGCAGGTCGTCAAACTATATATATTAACATTTATTAATGTATTACTGGTTGATGTGTGTGTGTGTATGTTAATATTTCTATCGTATCAAAATATTTAGCAAATAAAGAAGCAATAACGTTAATATTATTATTAATAATAATGATAATAAGAATTATTTTGCAAGATTATATAATCCATTGAAAACCATGGAGATATTTTTTATTAATAAATATAGCAATAAAACAATAATTGTTTCTAACTTAGGCACAAGGCCAGCAATTTTAAGGGGAGGGAGCTGGTTGATGCCGTCAACCTTAATGCCTGACAGGTACTCAATTATACCGACTCAAAAGGGATGAAAGGTAGAGTCTACTTTAGCAGGATTTGAACTCAGAATGGAAAAAACCAGAAGAAATAGCAGAAGGCATTTTTTTTCTGGTACTTTACCAATTCTGCCAACTTGCCACATTATTAATAATAATAATAATAATAAAAATAATGGTTTCTGATTTTAGGCACAAGGTCAACGATTCTGTAGGGAGAAAGCGGTCAGTTGACACTGGTCAACTCCAGCTCTTGACTGGTTCTTCATTTTATCAACCCGGAAAGGATGAAAGGCAAACTTTGATCTTGGCAGGAATTGAACTCAGCCTGCCATATTACCAATAATGATAATAATAATAATAATAATATTGTTGTTGATTATATAATTGAAAAATTTCAGATCTAAAGGGGAAAAGGGGCCACAAGAAAGAAGGATGTTTTAGCATTCGTGCTTAAAATTATCACAACCTAGAAATCAAAACTTTGTCAATGGATGATAATGGTGGTGGTGGTGGTGGTGGTGGTGGTGGTAGTAGTAGTAGTAGTAGTAGTAGTAGTAGTAGTATTTTCATTTGCTTTTTCCATAGACTGAGAAGAAAAATTCAAATTTATATAGGATAAAGGAATTAGTGCAGTTAAGATTTATTACCATTCTGAGGGGAAGGCAATTAGGGCCACGAAGTAAGTAATATATGATTCCTAATTAGGTATGTATGTATATATATATATTTATTATAATAAGATGAGAAAATAGAGAGGTAATTAAGAAATTATTATTTATGAATTAAAAAATTGACAAACGTCCCTTGCAGCTGTTTCAATTCTAGACCTTCAGAAAAATTAATTAATTAAATGAAAAATTATTTGAAAGTCGAATCTCTTCAGAGGTAGTTAAAGATATACAAAATAGGTGTTCAATTCCTGCATGTTGAGTAAATGACTGCTCTCTCTCTCTCTCTCTCGAAATATATATATATATATACACACATACACACACACGAGAGAAAGGGGCACTCAACTCATTGAGTAGAAGTTAGATGTACTATTATTTAAAACAGTTTGATTCAGCTCCATGCAATGTAAAGTTTCGCAGGCCCCTTGGGCTTGGATTTCTCCATTTGGTTATCTGAGCCTGAACAATCCACGTTTCTGTTAGAAGCCTGCGGAACTAAGTCACATGGAGCTGAATCATAGCAGTTTAAATAATAATGATGACAATAATTTCAAATTTTAGCACAAGGCCAGCAATTTCAGGGAGGGTGTAAGTTGAGCGCATCAACCCCAGTGCACAACTGGTACTTATTTTATCGGCCCCTGAAAGGATGAAAGGCAAAATTGAACTCAGAACGTGAAGACAGACAAAATACCACTAAGCATTTCGCCCAGCGTGCTAACAATTCTGCCAGCTCACCGCCTTAATAATAATAATAATAATCATTAACATGGCACTTATCACTTGATAAGTGTGATGCATGAAACTCTTGGCAACTGAAATTCTTTATTCTCTAGAGCACCCCATTCCCCTACCCATCACTTAGCTGTTCTGTATTAATGCAGACCCTTTCAACTCTGTCACAGAACCCATTGTCTGTATAAGCATTCCATGAACCCCACATCTACAGGAACAGACCACCCATTAGCATTTAAATTGGCCACATCTGATCCAAACGCTCCAGCTGTTTTATGTTCCAACTTGCCAGATTCAACCTCTCACACACACCCTACAATGTCATTCTGAAAAGAAACAATCACATCCTCGAAATCATGAAGCTATGAGATAATACAGGATTAATTCAAAACAATGTGGATAAATATGTATTTACATTCGACAAAGTAATCTGAATGCTAAAAGGTTAAACCGGCCATATCTGACCTTTCATACACACCCTACAATGCCATTCTAAAAACGAACAATCACATCATTGGAACCTCAAAGCTTCGAGATAATACAGGATTAATTCAAAACAATATGAATAAATATGTATTTACATTGACAGAATAGTGTGACAATGTTAAGAGGATTAAACCTTCAAACTAGAGTGGATTAACCACACATTTATTATAATCTATCCAAGCTTATCGTAACACAACAACCTTTCGCTATCGAGCAAGACAACACATCATTCTCCTTGCCTCAGTTATGTATTAACAGACAAAAGTTGTTTCCAGTTATCCTTACCCATGTCTTGAATACATACACAAATAATATGGCCATAGCCATGGCTATGTGGTAAGTTTTCTCCCCAACCACATGGTTCCAGGTTCAGTCCCACTGTGTAACACCTTGGGCGAGTGTCTCTTGCTATAGCCTTGGACCGACCAAAGCTTTGCGAATGGATTTGGTAGATGGTAACTGAGAGAAACCCATCGCACGCACGCGCGCACGTGTGTGTGTGTGTGTGTGTGCGCTTGCGTGTGTGTGTGTGTGTGTGTGTGTGTTTTTCATCCAGAATGGAAACGAACACCGATGTTCCATGTTGTAGGACTGGTGATCGTTGAGAGACACGCCTCGGCGGCGGACTGCCGCCGCCGAACCGCTGGCTCGATGGATAGGCCGACGTGTCGGCTGCGATACGAGCCACGCGGACGCGGCCGCGGCTGCTACCGTACCACAACATGAAGCCAGTGGTAGCCTTAACCTATGAAAAGAATTCTTATCCACCAACAGTGTTGAGCACTCATTTTCATTGTTCGAAATTAACGAGCGTGTGTGTGTGTGTGTGCGTGTGTATATATATATATATATATATATATATATAGATAGAGAGAGAGAGAGAGAGAGAGAGAGAGAGAGAGAGAGAGAGAGAAAGATAGAGAGATACTACGTACTTCTAATACAAGGGTGTACCAACCACTTTCATGCTTGTTTTGTTTTTTCTATACATATGTGCGTGTATGCAGATAGCGTATACATACATTGATATAAAAATGCTTGCGTTCATTTGTTCATTTTATATACACACATCTGTATGTTATGCATGTATGAAAAGAGGTTGACATACGCTAATTAATATGGTCTTTAACTTAGCTTATACTGTTCACATTAATAAAAGCTTGATTTATATTTAAGTCAATACAGAAGAGAGATAGGACAGGGGGAATGGGAGCTGAAATGGTGGGGTGGGGTGGGGCAGAAATAGGGGCTGTAAGAGAAAGTAAAAGAGAAAGAAGTAGAGAGACCTTGAATAGTTGCATAAAAACCTTAATTCTTAAGTCAGAACACACTGAAGCTGCCTCATGTACAATCTTATTTACCATAATCAGGAAGCAGATAATGAGAAAAAGAATGGCATATACCATATTTGATGGCATAGAAGAAACACTTCCCCCACCGCCCTTCAAAAAAATCTCTCTGGGTCCTACATCAAAAGATGGACCCCCACCCATAAAGCTAATTTTGTCTTTGACGCTCACAACTATGGACTAACTTTTAATTCAGACAGTCACTTCAAACTAGTCTGGTTCTATAATAATAATAATAATAATGATGGTTTCAAATATTGGCACAAAGCCAGCAGTTTTGGTGGGAAAGGATGTTGGTTTGATCAACCCCAGTGTTTAACTGGTACTTATTTTAATGAACCCTGTCCCGAAAAGGATAAAAGCAAAGTCAACCTTGGTGGAATTTGAACTCAGAACATAAAGACAGATGAAAAACTTTGCCTGGCGTCCGAACAATTCTGCCAGCTCACCACTTTAATAATAATAATAATAATAATGGTTTCAAATTTTGACACAAGGCCAGCAAGTTCAAGGGAGGGTATAAGTCAATTGCATCAACCCCAGTATGCAACTGGTACTTTATTTTATCGACCCCACCGAAAGGATGAAAGGCAAAGTCGGCCTCGGCAGCGTTTGAACCCAGAACATAAAGACAGACAAAATGCTGCTAAGCATTTTGCCCAGCATGCTAATGGTTCTACCAGCTTGTCGCCTTATCCAATAATAATAATCACACAACTAATAATAATAATAACAATAATAATATGCACTTAATCATTATTATTATTATTATCATTACTTCTGCTGTAAAAAGAATTATAACAGAGTGGACCAGTAATGTTTGCCAATTCCAACTAATTCCCTGTAATCTTCTAGGATATTTCTATTATTATGATTTCTTGTTTAATATTCAGCTATCCTCCTAACTGACTTTTTATATACAATAACATTTTCTGCTATAGCTAAGGTGATTCTCGAGTGTCCTGTAATGCACTGCTAGACTGTTTTAAATATTACATGCAATAAGCTTTTTTCCTGAATATACAATGTTGAAATTGGGGTATTGGGGTGCATTTAATACACTCATGCATCTTTTAGGCCATTAAATAGAGTATATTTTAAAAAATGTCTTAATTTTTATTCTGTTGAGTGTTTGTTGTTCTTTATTTCTTTTGTTCTGTTGTTTTAATTTCTAACAATCTGTCGCTTATATCAAATATATATTAGTGGAGGGATTAAAACACTGTAAACAAGTTATGTTATAATTAGAGTAATGTGGCATATATTTCAGGAGTAAATATATATATATGTGCATATATGTGTGCATGTGTGTATATGTATATATACATAGACACGTACATACATACATGGTTTTGTGTATGTGTTTGTGTATTTTTATGTTTGTGTGTTGGTTCTATGAATATATAAATTATGTAGGTAGGTATGGAGTTTCGGCACACACATACATCTGTGTGTGTGTGTGTGCATGTATGTGTATGTGTGCGTACATATATATATTTGCTTCTATACAAATGCCAGTACATATGTGTACTTATATTATTTATATACATCACAATGTTAATTGGGAAAAAGATATATACACATACATATACGTATGTATAAATATGAGGGTGTGTGTGTATGTGTGTGTGTGAGCATGTGTGTAATATACGTACATGTATCGATATATGTATGTATATATATAAATTCCTTGCTGAATGCAAATAACAAAAGTAGTTTAGGCGTGGATCAAATCATCGTCACTATCTTCAAAGTCGTCGTGGTCAACAAGGCCCTCAATGGCAGATCTTCGGCGTCTTACAACAACAATAATAAAACCAATAGGAATCACCTGGAAAAGATAAAACAAAAATTACAAATACAGAAGGCCGAGGAATGAATCAAAATTGCTATTTATTTACATTGTCGCATTTTATTATTTCATGAGCTCCAAGGCAGCGAGCTGGCAGAATCATTAGCACGCTGGGTGAAGGATTGGCAATGACAGGAAGAGAATCTGCAGGAATGAATTCAGTCCAGGGAATGCAAGCATGACAAAGGGATGTCAAACCAATGATGATAAATATATAGAAAGGGGAATTCCAACCAGGTTTCATGGTTCGCAACCTCAACAGCTCCTTTATAGGATCCAGTGACTAAATACATCAGGAGGGACCATGTCTAGTTTCAGCCCCTACTCCTCTACCACTTTCGACCTCCTCCCCCGCTCTTTTGGAGGTGTCTTCAGCTCTGGTGTTGAGTGCGTTTTTCTTTCTCCTTTTTTTCCTTTTGTTCTTTGGTTTCTTCGATGCAGCGTCAACGAATGTCAGTGGGTGAATGACAATCCTGCCAAATTTCCCTTTAAATACTCATCAGTAGGCTCTAGCAGCCAGCACCAGCTAACTGTCATGTGACACTGGCTAAGCTTCAACTGACCAAAAGGATGGGAAGGGCCAGCAGTTTTGGCCTGCGCCCTCTCTAAACCTGCCTTCCAACAGTGTCGTGAGTGCACGGCACCTGATCAGAGTTATGTATAAAAGAAATAAATAGAAAAAGAGAATTTAAAAAAAAAAAAAAACTTACAGCAAGGAAAACCCATGAGAACCAATAATAAGCAGCACCGAAAAACCACATGGAATAGAAGAACTTGGTGAGTAGAACTGCCAATCTTGTCATTATGCAGAGATCTGCAAAAACAAATAGCATAGGAATAATGATACAAACAATAGTAACAAGAATAATAACTTGCAAATTCATTCTTAACCTTCTCCAACCTGGGTCCCTGTGTTTAACTTTATTCCACCTGGGTTCCTAAGCCTTATGAGTGGATCTCCTAAATGGAAACTGAAAGAAGCTCATTGTATGTATGAATGTGTGTGTGTGTGTGTGTGTGTGTGTTTGACAGCCAGTGTTGGTGTGTTTATATCCCTCAAACACAGCAGTTCAGCAAAAGAGATCGATAGAATAAGTACCGGGGTTGATTCATTTGCTTAAAAATTCTTCAAGGTGGTTGCCCCAGCATGTCCACAGTCTAACAACTGAAACAAATAAAAAAGTTACAAAAAAAAAAAAAGGGTGGGTGGGTGGGGGATAACAAAAGGAACCAATAAGCAACAGTAAGTTAAGATAGACCTACCTTCTGGTGCAGCGACATTACAGCTCATAACTGGAGGAGTAGAAGAAGAGTTGCCTACAGGGACGTATGTGGTGTTCTGAGAGAATGAAAAATGGAGAGAAGGGAATGAACCTTGCATGATCAGCAAAATACACTTCATAAATACAAAAAGAAATGGACATTAATCATCACTTAATATCCATGTTCCAGGGTGACATGGGTCAGATAGTTCATTATTATAAAATAAAGAAAGCATTATTACTTCTGCTAATCTCTCTCTGTATGTATATATATATATATATATAACTTTTATAAGTAATATTCTAAAAGAAATATTCTAAAAGAATATATAATTGAACTTATGTTGAGTGCTCAATTATCTTGAGCAAATAAATGTGTATATATGTGATTTTATATTATTAATTCACCAATAATATATTTAGGAAATCAATATTGATTTCCTAAATATATTATTGATGAATTAATAATATAAAATCACACATATCATCATCATCATCATCGTTTAACGTCCGCTTTCCATGCTAGCATGGGTTGGACGATTTGACTGAGGACTGGTGAAACCGGATGGCAACACCAGGCTCCAATCTAATTTGGCAGAGTTTCTACAGCTGGATGCCCTTCCTAACGCCAACCACTCAGAGAGTGTAGTGGGTGCTTTTACGTGTCACCCGCACGAAAACGGCCACGCTATATATATATATAACAATTTAGTTAGGTGTTAAATAACCACCTAAGGGATATTAAATATCTGAAGAATTTACTGGCTTTTTTTTTTTACCTATATCAATGACAATGTTACAGAGAGGTAAATAAATAAAATAAACATAGTTTATCAATATGTAAATATAAATTAGAAATGGAAACCAGAATAATAAATTGAACAATTAAATGATTTAATTATTAAATGATAAATTCAATTCAATTTTATTATTCTATACAAACAAACGACACATCTCATAAATTATAGCAAGAATAATAAAATACTGTTTAAATATAATGAGGTTTCATCAGATGGACATATCTTCTTAAATATTTCACAAAAAATGTTTGTATAAAATAATAAAATTTGAATTTATCATTTAATGATTAAATTATTTAATTGCTCAATTTATTGTTTAGGTTTCCATTTCTAATATATATATATATATATATATATACAAATATATATATATGAATGCAAGTAACGTACAAAATATGGCAGGCAAAAAGAACATAATGAATAAAACTAAACAAAGAGAACAAAAACAAGCTATCTGTTTACTCACCACATAAACTTCACTGCCAAATGAAGAATACTGAGGAGTCAATTCAAAAAGGATAACATTAATGGCCAGGACTATCAGCATCAATATCATATTCATCATCAGCATCCCTTGAGGGGTGGTTCGATATGGTCGAATCTTGTACAGCTGCACAAAAATAAAAGATATAAATATATATATTTATACATATAAATAAATACAGGAAACCAATTATTGGTATCTCGAATACATTTAACATGCACATTTCAAATGGTTATGTAACAAGTTGTTATGCAGATATCCACTCTCTTCAGTCATTATTTGACTTGCAATGACTGAAGAGTTACAAGTTGTTACAAAACAACTTCTTTCATGACTACTTGTAACATGTGTATTAAATGCATTTGGAATGTCAGTAATTGGTTTCTGCTATTTTTCAAATATTTCAAGACTCATACACATGACAATCTAAACTACCCCTGTTTGGATAATACAGTTACAATGCACCACAAGAATAGGGGTGGAATATTGAGCTAAACACCGTGTCTGAAATACCTGGTAAAGCATACTGCATCAAAGCAGACCACTGAACACACACAGACACACACACACACATAATATAATTAAAGTATAACTGTGTGTACAAATAGATGTACAACTGCTTATGTTATGGTTAGAGCTCCACATAGATTGTCATCATCCAGGCTGCTCACTGTATTTCTATTAAGCAACTTGTATACAGAGTCGTATTACTAGTTATGAGCAACAGAGCAAATGGAGGGGAAAATAAGGACAAAATCAAATTTATAGTGGAGTTCTTTTGCACGTTTCACCATAACGGATGTTTGGGGGCCCTGCAAGAAATGTTCCAAATGCATATGGATGCTCAACCACAACATGGACCCTCAGGGAACACTTTACTGTACCTAGTTAGATAACTATTATAATTCATCACCATCACCTTTTAACATCCGCTGTCCATGCTGGCATGGGTTGGACGGATTGACTGAGGACTGGCAAGCCTAGAGGCTTATTATTATTTCAGATTTTCCACAAGGGCAGCTTGGGGTGGGTGGGGATGAGTTGATTATATCGACCCCCAGTGTTCGACTGGTACTTATTTTATCAACCCCCGAAAGGATGAAAGGCCAAATCGATTTTGACAGAATTTGAACTCAGAACGTAAAGACAGACAAAATGCCGCCAAGCATTTTGCCTGGACTGCTAATAAGGTCAAGTGAACACTTACCCTAACACAGAAGAACCAAATACCCAGATTCCGAATTCCAGAGATGGAACAGAAGACTAGATAAATGATGATAAGGAGTATAATGATATAATCCAAGGGATAAACCTGTAAATAAAAAGAAAAAAAGAGTTAGCAGCGTTTATAGGAGTATTTGTGCAGAGATAGGGATAATCCATGGGTGATTAAATATTCAATTTTAGAGTTAAATATTTGCAACAAATGTTAATGTTGTTAAGCTTTTATAGAAGACGCACAAAATATCTTGTCAAGTAGCAGTAGTAGTAGTATGGGAGAATGCACCGTAACAGCACGTTGCTGCGTCCACCATTTATTGGTCATTCCTTACTATTCCTGGTGGATGATACCTTTGCACTCTCGAACCCATGGGTTTGTTTTGGGGGTAGTCGTTGCTGGTGAGTGCTTTACGAGGTCGGAGTGCAAATCCTAACTCAACCTCTTTTAGTTGCCCCTGTTTTTTTTATGACACTCAGAGGAAACTTTGGGTCTATTCTATGGCATGTTGGCCCTCATACAGCACTGGAGCAATGTGAAATGAAGTGTTTTGTTCAAGAACACAATACGCCACCTGACCCAGTAGTCAAACCCATGATCTGGCGACCATCTTCATCATCATCGTTTAACGTCCGTTTTCTATGCTGGCATGGGTTGGACGGTTTAACTGGGGTCTGGGAAGCCAGGAGGCTGCACCAGGCCCCAATCTGATCTGGCAGAGTTTCTACAGCTGGATGCCCTTCCTAACGCCAACCACTCTGAGAGTGTAGTAGGTGCTTTTTATGTACCACTGGTACAGGAGCCAGAGGGGGCTGGCATCGACCACGTTTGGATGGTACTTTTTTATGTGCCACTGGCATGGGGAGCCAGACAGGCGGCGCTGGCATCAGCCACAACTACAGTTTCCAGCAGATTCGGTCAAATCATCCGACATATGCCATCATGGAACAGGAACACTTATGATGATGATGCAGGAGAGAGAGAGAGAGAGAGAGATGTTACTTATCTGTTTAGAACTAGCAATTGTTTCTTTTTCTTGAAATAGAAAGAAAGAAAGAAAGAATTCTTTCATTTACCTTCTGGCTGAAAACCAAAATCATATCAATAGGATTTGGCAAGGTGCTTTTAGGAAGAGCATAACCGATTTTGTAACCAAGGCTGTTCATTGCTTTGTCAATACTGAAGAATAAAAAAAAATGATTGAAACTAATTATAAAACAACAAATACTTTGGTGTATATCAAAGATGAAAATAGATGTTAATTGGATTAATTATTCATTAACCCTTTTGCATTCAGATTACTTTGTCAAATGTAATCCTTATTTATTCACATTGTTTTGAATTAATCATGGATTATCTCATAGCTTTGAGATTTTGATGATTTGATTGCTTTGTTTTTAGCATGACACTGTAGAGTAGGTGTTTGTGTGTGGGGTGGGGCTTTAGTAGAAGGCACTTGCCCAAGGTACTACGAGTGGGATTGAACCTGAAACCATGTGGTTAGGAAGTGAACGTCTTAACCACACAGCATTGCCTGTACATAAAGTCACTTTAATATATCTTCAATTTCTGAAGGTATCCAAAACTAATTTGGGGGCAAAATGAGAAAAAAAGAGAATGTGTCTTGTTAAAAAAAAAAAAGGTTAATTAATCTGACATGCTAGTGTTCCTAATTAACTCCACAAAAACAGATTTTGAAAAAAAAGATAAAGAAAGGAAATGAAGGTACAAAAAGTTTTATAAGTGCAGGAGTGGCTGTGTGGTAAGAAACTTGCTTCACAACCACAAGGTTCTGGGTTCAGTCCCACTGCATGGCACCTTGGGCAAGTGTCTTCTACTTATAGCTTCAGGCCAACCAAAGCATTGTGAATGGATTTGGTAGATGGAAACTGAAAGAAGCCCATTGTATATATACATGCACACACGTGTGTCTATGTATGTGCATGCGTGCATATGCATATGTGTGTGTGTACGTATGCATGTGCGTGAGTGTGTATGTGTCTGTTTTTCCCCCACCACCAACTGACAACCAGTGTTGGTGTGTTTATGTCCTCATGACTTGGCAGTTTGGCAAAGAAAGACTGACAGAATAAGTGTTAGGTTTTAAAAAATAAAAGTACTGGCGTCAATTCAATCGACTAATAGCCTCCACGGTGGTGCTCCAGCATGGCCACAGTCTAACGACGGAAACAAGCAAAAGCTAGAAGATAAATCCGAAGGAAAATCAATAAACATGTACGAAGTTGTTGTCGCATACGTACTTGGTTAGCAGAAGAGAGAGGAAGATCAGCAATGTTAACAAGAGGCAGAAAACCCCTACAAAGATCTCGAAGGGTCGAAAAACAAGGAGGCATTTCCTCAGGCAGCTGTTCTGTTCTTCGGCCAGGTGTCGATCTTGTCGCTCCAGAAACCGACGATTCTCCTCCAGTTCGGATATACGAGCTTGGTCACGAGAGGACATTGACCTTCGACCTGTATACTGAGGCGGCAGAAGACAGAGAGAGAACGAGTGAAAAGAATGGGAGAGAGAGAGAGAGAGAGAGAGAGAGAGAGAGAGGGCAAAGATATCAAAGAGAAGGTTTTATTACACAAGAAATGAGAATTTATTATACAAAATGGAGCATGCACATTAACCCTTCAGCATTCAAATTGTTTGGAATTAATCAGGTATTATCTTGTAGCTTTGAGATGTCGATGATGAGATTGTGTATTTTTGGAATGACATTGTAGGGTAGGTGTGAGAGGCTGAATCTGGCCAGTTTCAACATTAAACAAGTAGAATATTTTGGCTGGATATGGCTGGTTCAAATGCTAAACGGTTAAGTTAATTATCATACGAAAAGTATAAGGGTATCAAAGATCACGGAGAGTGTAGGACGGGGTCTACCGTCATGAAATCTCGGGTCAAGGGTTTTAGTGCATAAAGATCAAGGGTGGTGGCAGAGGGGATCTGAGGAAGGTGGAAGTGCTATCATAAAGAGTGCAAGTGGGGGAAAGTAGAGGGGGTAGAACTTTGATGCAGGGAGTGTGAAGGAAAGGGGGAGGAAAGTTATTAAAGACAGATCTCATGAGTAAAGATGGAAGTCAAGTTATCAGACAGCAGCTTTTGTCATTGTTTAGCCACAGGTCAGCAATGACCAGCTAAGCCTATAATTAAAGACACTCCATCTGTGACCAAACCATATTTTTCTTTTTAACAAACGTAATGTAGAAAGGATCCAGGATGATGTTTGACCAATGTGTCCTTCCATCATTTTTTATTTTAAAATAAAACAGTAGGATGTGACATGATGGATATCCAGCTGCTATTTCTAACACATCAAAGGACCCTTGTTGGCATGAACATAGTAAAAATGGTGTAGGTGTGGTGAATAATTTATCACATGGGTCTAAAATCTACAGAGATTATCAGAGAGATTAGAAGAACAAAATAGCGAAACCAAAAGTCTAAATACTCACTTTGCTTTTGATGTCATCAATATTTTTGGTAGTGACACTTCTGATCTGTTCTGCTGCAAGGCGGTCCTTGCTAATATTACGGTAACCCTTTATCAACCGGACTGGCATGGCAGACATACCATAAGCCTGTAAAAATAACAAAGAGATAGAACAACAACATAATGACTTCTTGTACTTGTCTATATTTTACTTTGTAGCATCAGATTTCTGTAAGCAATAACATTACAGGTTGATAGGTTTTTCAACAGATCAATCACTGGTTAACTGCTTTTTTGCTGGCAAGAATGCCAAGAGAGTATCCATATAAGCTGAGTTGAAATCACCAATATTTTTCTATGGACAAGAGAGTGTCCATGCTAAGTCGAGCTAAAATAATTAACATAAAAAGTACCAATTCTGGCGTCACGTAAAAAGCACCTGTTCTGGTGCCATGTGGTAAGCACCCGTTCTAGCACCACATAAAAAGCACCTGTTCGGGCCCTACATAAAAAGCACTGGTGCTGGCACCATGTAAAAAGCACCAATTCTGGCGCCACAAAAAAGAAAAAAACACTATTGCTGGTGCCACGTACAAAGTACTGGTGTTGGCACATAAAAACACCCAGCACACTTATATATATATATATATATATATATCTACGATGGGCTTCTTTCAGTTTCCGTCTACCAAATCCACTCACAAGGCTTTGGTTGGCCCGAGGCTATAGTAGAAGACACTTGCTCAAGGTGCCACGCAGTGGGACTGAACCCAGAACCATGTGGTTGGGAAGCAAGCTACTTACCACACAGCCACACCTGTTTTCTTTTAGTTTTTATCTTCTTTTCCTATGCGTATTGTTCATTATCACTTAAACAGGAATCTGGAAGAGATTACATTTAGGCTATTCCTGCTATTCCAAGAACATAGCACAATAGGGTGAACAGTTTTCAACCTTAACCTGTTCTTTTGAGTTTCAGAAAGACTTCTTCAGTTCTTCAAAAGATTCTGCAATGGATAGTCACTAGCACTGATGAACTTTAGTTTACTGTATACAGTGCTTGAGTACATCACAGCTTGCTGGAAAACGGATAAAAGAGGGGACAGAAGACAATGTGAGTGTGTGCATGTTTGTCTCCCCTGTCTTGAGATTGTGTGATTGCTGTAAATGAATTTCATTCATTTTCAATATTCTGTAAAAAGATGTCTGGCCATGGGG
Organism: Octopus bimaculoides; assembly: GCF_046866305.1. Lineage (NCBI taxonomy): Eukaryota > Metazoa > Mollusca > Cephalopoda > Octopoda > Octopodidae > Octopus > Octopus bimaculoides. Next base: position 9,479,246 of record NC_142935.1, on the reverse strand, counting down.
AAACAAGTGAGGATTGTTGACAGGAACAGCATCCAGCCATAAAAAAAATAACAAAATCTGTCTCATCAAACTCCATCTGACTCATGGAAGCATGGAAAAGTGAGCATTAAATAATGATGATGAGTAAATTCAAATAATGTTGGCTCTGGTTTTCTACCTTTAATGCAAAAGAGTTCTAGTGAAGAGAGCAGATGTACAGTTGCTGAGAGAGAGAGAGAGAGAGAGAGAGAGAGAGAGAAGGAAGTGGAAGGTGGGAAAAAGAAAAAAACTTACTGTATAGGTGATGATAGCCAACATTCCCAACAGACTTAAACTACTGATTAAAAAGGAGAGAGCATCTTCTCCACCTGAAATGAAAGAATAAAACAAAAAAAAAAATGAAGCAGAAAGGGAGGAAAGGTGTATGTATGTATGTATTTTTTTATTTGTTTCAGTCATTTGACTGCGGCCATGCTGGAGTACTGCCTTTAATCGAACAAATCGACCCCAGGACTTATTCTTTGTAAGCCTAGTACTTATTCTATCGGTCTCTCTTGCCGAACCACTAAGTTATGGGGACATAAACACACCACCACCGGTTGTCAGGCGATGTTGGGGAGACAAGCACAGACACACAAACATATACACACACATACATACAAAATTTTGGCAGAGGGAGCTAGTCAATTACATCGACCCCCACCCAGTGTTTAACCGATACTTATCTTACCAACTCTGGAAAGATGAAAGGTAAAGTTGACCTCGGCAGAATTTGATCTCAGAATGTAAAGTTTGAAGAAATGTCACTGAGCATTTTGCCTGGTACAGTAATGACTCTGCCGGCTCACCACCATAATAATAATGATAACAATAACCCTTTCTACTATAGGCGACCTCGATGGAATTTGAACTCAGAACGTAGAAGCATTTCGTCTGGTGTGCTAATGATTCTCCCAGCTCACCACCTTAATAATAATAATAATAATAATAACAAGAGCACTCAGAGAGCGCAAACCTCTGCCAATGCCACACCAATGTCCTCACAATGATTAGCCAGAGATGATTTTTAAAATGCAAGTAACTGAAATAAACTCGACTGCTCTCACATATGAGAATACTAAAAATGAACCCGACCGCTCTCAAAAATTAAGTAAAAAAACAGGAAAAATAATCCGGAATCCTTGTCCAGTATCGGATCGGTCTCAAAACCTAATCAGTTCCTGCCAGTCATGAGGCCAAACATCCCTGGAAGTTTCAACCGCATCCATCCAGCGGTTCTTGAAATATCTTGTTCAATGACAAACAAACAAACACGACTGGAAACAATGCCTCCACCTTCGCTAAGGCAGAGGTAATAATAATAATTATAATTATTATTGTTATTCTCATACAAGCACAAGGCCACAAAAATGTTGGGGAGAGTGGTTTGATTAAATCAAACCCAGTTCTTGACTGGAAGAACGAAAAGCAAAGTTGCTATTGGTAAGCATTGAACTCAGAACATTGAAAAAACAACCAAAAGGATTAAGAATGCAATTAAATTGATAACTAACGGTTATCGCCCAAGCTTTTCAAAAGGTTTTCAATTTTCTGCCAGTCAGTCGCATTTGAAGCATTGGCTATGTCACGTTTTGGTAAGAAAGCTCTAGAAAAAAAAAAAGAAAAAAGAGAAGAAATGAAAAATGAGAGAAAATGTGATGTGATTTAAAAGAAAGAAAGAAAGAACAAATGTGTGTAGAAGGGAGAAAAGTGAGGGAGAGGTGGCAGAGAGAGAGAGAGAGAGAGAGAGAAAAAGAGAGAGAGAGAGAGAGAGAGAGAGAGAGAGAGACCTACACATAAATTCATGGATGTGTGAGTTTGTATTTCCTTTTGTCTACATTTGTGTTCTGTGAAGGTGCATGTCCTAGTAGTTAGGCTGTTGGACTCATGATCGCTAGATCGTGGGTTCGATTCCCTGAATGGGCGGTGTGTTGTTTTCTTTAGCAAAATACTTCATTTCATGTTGCTCCAGGACCCCTTTCAATGGGTGGGGGGGGGGGGGAATGTCGGTTTGCTCCCCAAGCCAGCGGGGTGGCGTCATTTGAAGGCTAAAACAATGCAAGAAAGCGTATTGTGACCAGCGATGTGTAACAACATCGGATAGCTCGGTCAGTCATGTGTTCACATGACATGTATGTTCATTCATCATCGTCATTTAATGTCTGTTTTCCGTGCTGGCATGGGTTGGACAGTTTGACAGGAGTTAGCAAGGCTGGAGAGCGGCACCAGGCTCCAGTGGTTTGTTTTGGCTTGGGTGCCCTTCCTCTACACCAACCACTTTCCAGAGTGTACTGGGTGCTTTTTACACAACACAAGCACGTGTCTCTTGAATTCCTCATGTGAAGTGCGTGAGGTCGGCTATGTCTCAATCTCGTAGAAGCAGCGCTACAGATGTACCAACACACACGAGATTGAGACATAGCTGACCTCATGCACTTCACATGAAGAATTCCAGAAGGATCTTTGTGGGACCACTGCTGAGACGCTTCCGAAAAAAGAAAAGCCGTTGGAAAACCGATTATAACAGCAACTCCATCTAAGAATATCTGAAGAAGGAATTGTATTCCGAAATATCATTGGACTATGGATAACTAAATTACAACAGGTATATAGTCCATTTTTGTATTATAGTGCATTGTTGTACCATTCAAAACTTTTTATTCTTTATAAACAATAATAATAATAATAAAGATAATATTAATAGAAAAGTCCTTACCCCAAGATGAGTAATACAGCAGCAATTAAAACAAATACAAAAGTATATTTGAATGCACCACAACATCTCTGAAAAATAGAAGAGAAAGACAATTATCTCCCCCTGTCATGTAAACCGAAGACAGATATGAACCGGTGGTTGACTAGCCCCAAAGAAATGAAGATATATGAGGAAAAAACGGTACTCCACACATGACCACCCAGTCTCAGTCATACCTCTCTTTAATAAGAAAATATTTCTTGAAACGTAACAATTTTCATTGTCCTTCTGCACCATAATTACCGGCACATGTCCACTGTCACTGTTCGAAATTAGTTTCTACCAAGTTTTTACAAGTCTCACAGCTTTCTTTACTGTTCCTTTATTGGGACCTTCATATAAGGGTCTATTGTCATAGCTGTTCTTTGAAAAAAAAAAAAAAAAAAAAAAAAAAAAAAAAAACCAACAAACTCAATGTAGGAATGGTGATCCTTTCTTCCTTAGTCAATTTGAAACCAACCACTGGTAGAGCTCTCCAGCCTGGCCAGCTCCTGTCAAACCGTCCAACCCATGCCAGCAGGGGAAAAAGACATATGATGATGACATATGAATTTATAATACTAGAAAGTCATCAATTTTCTCAGCACAAATGCGCCTTCATGGGTCCTTTCATTCTTACAATGCTCTCTTTGATGTTACAAAGATTCCTTACATTTTGTCTATACACTGGTTCAACCTACTAGAAATAGCAGTTGCATTTCCTCAAATCACACTTTATCTTGTTACAAAAAGGGAAAGGCACACTGGCCAAAGTGTTGCTAGATATACATAAACAAGGAATGGCCATGGGCTAAAATACTTTCAATCATTTATAGATCTGTATCAATACTGTTGGCACTTCGTCGCTTACGATGTCGAGGGTTCCAATTGATCCGATCAATGGAACAGCCTGCTCGTGAAATTAACGTGCAAGTGGCTGAGCACTCCACAGACACGTGTACCCTTAACGTAGTTCTCGGGGATATTCAGCGTGACACAGTGTGACAAGGCTGACCCTTTGAATTACAGGCACAACAGAAACAGGAAGTAAGAGTGAGAGAAAGTTGTGGTGGAAGAGTACAGCAGGGTTCGCCACCATCCCCTGCCGGAGCCTCGTGGAGCTTTAGGTGTTTTCGCTCAATAAACACTCACAACGCCCGGTCTGGGAATCGAAACCGCGATCCTATGACCGCGAGTCCGCTGCCCTAACCACTGGGCCTCCACATATCAGTACCAAACCAGACCTAAACAACAACATGTCAGAATTACTAGGAGGAGGAGGAGGAGGGAAAACTTTGGTACTCACAGTCATCACAGTCGGTTGTTCAATATCATCTTTTTCCTCAAAGAAAAAATACATGAACGGCAAGAAGAGGAAGAAGAGGAACGTCAGAAGCCCATACATAACTGCAAAACGAAAAAAAAAAAAAGAAAGAATATGGTGGAAAAATTCAGACATTTCTTGGCTATTTTTCAAGTTAAACTGCTAAGACTATTTCAATGCTGGGGCTAAACATTTGGCCAATTGTCATCAAATGATTGCAAGAACAAAAGGTTTAAAGAGTTAATTTGTAATTTGAGTCATGATGGTTATTTCTTGTTGCACACACACACACACACACACACACAACAGGCTTCTTTCAGTCTCCCAAATCTAATCACTCACAACGCTTAGACCATCCTGGGACTATAATAAAAGATACTTGTCCAACATGCTACATAGTAGGTCTGAACCTGAGACAAGTATCTGGAGCACACAGCCAAACAACAGCATGACTTTCACCATGCCTGTGCCAATCTAGCTCATATACAGAAAAGTTTTAATTTAGATCCCCTTAACCCTTTAGCATTTAAACTGGCCATATCAGGCCCCAAACATTCTATCTATTTTATGCTCCGACCAGCCAGATCTGGCCTCTTACACCTACCCTACAATCACATCATCAAAATTTCAAATCTACAAGATAATGCGTGATTAATTCAAAACAATGTAAATAAATGAACATTGTATTTGACAGAACAATCTGAATGCTAAAGAGTGAAACAAGAAGTTTCTTTCATAAAACCAGAAGCAGTCAAAGACAGATTGATACCAAAGGGATCAAGCTGGTGTTTGCAACATAAATTAGGATGAAATATTGTTGGAAGGTTATGACTTTAAAACATGAGGTTTGTATCACAGAACAAGGGACAGTTTAAGGTTGGTTGGTTGGTATCAAAAGGGCTGAAAATCTAAGACAAAATAAACATAATATAATTGTGGTTCCACTTACCATAATAACTGATGAGAACAGAGTTCGTAACATGGTCTCTGGCAGAGGAACTGTTGGCCCAATCCTAAAATTAATTAAACAATTAAATACATATATATATATATATACACATCCATATATTTACATGTAGATCATCATCATCATCATCATCGTTTAACGTCCGCTTTCCATGCTAGCATGGGTTGGACGATTTGACTGAGGACTGGCGAAACTGGATGGCAACACCAGGCTCCAGTCTAATTTGGCAGAGTTTCTACAGCTGGATGCCCTTCCTAACGCCAACCACTCAAAGAGTGTAGTGGGTGCTTTTACGTGTCACCCTCACGAAAACGGCCACGCTCGAAATGGTGTCTTTTATGTGCCACCCGCACAAGCCAGTCCAGGGGCACTGGCAACGATCTCGCTCGAAAATCCTACGGGAGCCAGTCAGGCGGTACTGGCAACGGCCACGCTCAAAATGGTGCATCTCATGTGCCACCCGCACAAGAACCAGTCCAGGGGCAACACACACACGTGTATATATATATATATATATATATATATAGATACACACACACACATTCATACTCACATACACCTGAAGCAGACCTGAAGTAGAGGGTGCATGTCATTGATAAGGTCCTTGAATGGCAACGAAAGGACTGACAAACCAAACTGATTGATTAAATAAGCGAATGATTAATCAAATAATTGATTAGTTAATTGTCTACCAAATCCACACACAAGGCTTTGGTCAGCTCAGGACTGTAGCAGGACCACTACTTGCCCAAGGTGCCACACAGTAGGACTGAACCCAAGATCACACGGGTAGAGAAACAAGCTTCTTACCCACACAGCTACGCCTCTGTACCTACTGAAATAAAGAAAACGAGATTGTAAAAAAATTTGTAAAATGGTTCCTACCCGGAAATGTCCATCGCTGTCTTTCATGTAGGAGACAAGGAAGATATCAACAGGGACAATGGCCGAAGTGACAAGAGCTGCACTCAGACCAATGATAGCGGCCATCGTAGAACTACATTCACTGTCGTATTTACTTATGAAATGACGGACGTAGAAGGTTGAGAATAAGACAATTAACTGCAAATAAATAAAATGAATAATTAATTAGACAAAAGTTTTGGAAACAACAATTATTAATTTGTGAGTTTCCTTTTTTTAGAATTTTAAAAAAAGGGTAAATTTTTTCTGAAAAAATACAACATTTATAGAGAGAAAGGACAGTAAATTGAATCAATTTCAACAACAAAGGATAAAAAGTTATGTTGAAACTTAATGGGAATATTTTCTTTTCTTTTATTCTTTTACTTGTTTCAGTCATTTTGACTGCGGCCATGCTGTAGCACCGCCATTAGTTGAGCAAATCGACCCCAGCACTTATTCTTTGTAAGCCTAGTACTTATTCTATCAGTCTCTTTTGCCGAACCGCTAATGTTACAGGGACGTAAACACACCAGCATCGGTTGTCAAGCAATGCTAGGGGGACAAACACAGAGACACAAACATATACACACACATACATATACATATATACGACGGGCTTCTTTCAGTTTCCGTCTACCAAATCCACTCGCAAGGCTTTGGTTGATCCAAAGCTTATAGTAGAAGATACTTGCCCAAGGTGCCACACAGTGGGACTGAACCTGGAACCATGTAGTTCGCAAGCATCGATCTCAGTGCTTGACTGCTACTTAATTTATCAACCCCGAAAGGATGAAAGGCAAAGTTGACCTTGGCAGAATCTGAACTCAGAATGTAGCGATGGACAAAATGCCACTAAGCATTTCGCCTGGCGTGCTAATGATTCTGCCATCTCACCACCTTAGATAATACTAACAATAATCCTTTCTACTAAAAGCACAAGGCCTGAAATCTTGGTGGAGGGGACTAGTTGATTACATTGACTCCAGTGCTTGACTAGTACTTAATTTATCAATCCTGGAAGGATGAAAGCAAAGTCGACCCCAACAGAATTTGAACTCAGAACATAGCAATGGATGAAATGCCGCTAAGCAATTTGCTCGGCAGGCTAATGGTTCTGCCAGCTCGCCGACTTTACCTTAACATAATCATACAGCATAATGTAAATAACTTTAAACAGATCAATATGTGAAGAGATTAGTGTTGTTGTTTGTTCAGTATTGGTTTTATTCATTTGATACTAAATAGATTAACAGCTGCTTTCAATGACACGCGTTAATTAAATTGTATGTGGAGGCGCAATGGCCCAGTGGGCTCGCAATCGGAGGATCGCGGTTTCAATTCCCAGATTAGGTTGCATACTGCGGGTCGATATGATTGACCCCTCCCACCAAATTTTGGGCCTTATCAAATGCAATGTTAATTTATGCACATTGCTTTGAATTAATCATTCATTATTTAGAAATTTAGAGACTTCGAGGATATTCTTTTACTTGTTAGTCATTTGACTGCAGCCATGCTGGAGCACCACCTTCACACGAACAAATCGACCCCCCCCACCAGGACTTATTTTTTGTAAGCCTAGTACTTATTCTATCAGTCTCTTTTACCAAACTGCTAAGTTACCGGGATGTAGACACACCAGCATCGGTTGTCAAGTGATGTTGGGGGGACAAACACAGACACACACACATATATATACACACACACATATATATATATATATATATATATACACGACGGGCTTCTTTCAGTTTCCGTCTACCAAATCCACTCACAAGGCTTTGGTTGGCCCGAGGCTATAGCAGAAGAAATTTGCCACGCAGTGGGATTGAACCCAAAACCATGTGGTTGGGAAGCAAGCTTCTTACCACACAGCCATGCCTGTTCATTTTTAGAATGACATTGCATGGTAGGTGTGAGAAGCCAGATCTGGCCAGTTTAAACATAAAGCAAGTAGAAATATCTTGGCTGGACATGACTGGTTTAAATGCTTAAGGGGTTAAAAGTGTGAAGCGAGCATTAGAATTTATTGAGAGGAGAAGAGATAAAACAACAGGCCAGGCAATGGATCACTTCCGTAGAGAACAAACATAAAACCATACACCAATGAACTTGTTTTTGTGAAATGTTCAGCTTTTTTTTGAACAGACCTTGTGTGTATATAAATACTATCTAAATATGTGTCACTGAAAGTGGCTAATCTATTTATTTATCAATGAATAACATTAATACAGAGCAAAAAACACAGGTAATCAGTCCACCTTTCATTGATCTGTTTATAATCATTGTATTGTATTATTGGGTTAAGCTTTTAGTTAAATATGACTAAATTAATAAATGACAGTGAAACACTTAGTAAAACTAACACAACATATTCTTTTCCCATTATTTGTCTGTGACTTAAGAACGTCATTTTATAAGTCAGTAGTGGTGGTGGTGGTGCATGTGAGAGATTTACATATATATATATATATATATATATATATATATAAAGTCTGTCATACCGGCCATGATGAAATACCACAAGGTATAGAAAATACGTATTCGCCTTTATATATTTAATCCTTTATATTGAACACTCAATATTTCATATATTCAATAAGACATATTCCATATATTCAATAAGACATTCAATACTTTGCAAGAGAAATACCTAGCCAAGGATAAACCTCTGTACCTGGCTTTCGTTGACATGGAGAAAGCCTTTGACAGGGTCCCCCGATCCCTTATCTGGTGGTCAATGAGGAAACTTGGGATAGAAGAATGGCTAGTGAGAGCTGTGCGAGCCATGTACAGAGATGCGGCCAGTAAGGTGAGGGTTGGAAATGAGTACAGCAATGAATTCCGGGTAGAGGTAGGGGTCCACCAAGGCTCCGTCCTCAGCCCCCTATTATTTACCATAGTCCTCCAGGCAATCACAGAGGAGTTCAAGACAGGTTGCCCCTGGGAGCTCCTCTATGCTGATGACCTTGCCCTAATTGCGGAGTCACTATCAGAACTAGAGGAGAAGTTTCAGGTGTGGAAGCAAGGTCTAGAATTGAAGGGCCTTAGAGTCAACCTAGCTAAAACCAAAATCCTAATAAGTAGGAAGGTAGATAAAACACAAACCCCTTCAGGTAGATGGCCCTGCTCAGTATGTAGAAAAGGAGTAGGTAGTAACTCTATAAGATGTACCCGGTGCAAGCTATGGACACATAAGAGGTGCAGCAACATCAAAGGCAGGTTAACTAGCAAGTTAGTTTTTGTTTGTGGCAGATGTTCAGGTGCAATAAAGACTGCAAACAAACAGGAAACAACTTCTATCTCATTCCAGGGTGAAAAACTAGAGGTAGTCGATAGCTTCCGCTATCTGGGCGACCAAGTTAGTAGTGGGGGTGGGTGCGCTGAAAGTGTAGCTGCTAGAATAAGAATAGCCTGGGCAAAGTTTAGAGAGCTCTTACCCCTGCTGGCGACAAAGGGACTCTCACTCAGAGTAAAAGGCAGACTGTATGACGCATGCGTACGAACAACCATGCTACATGGCAGTGAAACATGGGCTGTAACTGCTGAGGACATACGTAAGCTCGCAAGGAATGAAGCCAGTATGCTCCGTTGGATGTGTAATGTCAATGTGAATACCCGTCAGAGTGTAAGTATCTTGAGAGAAAAGCTGAACATTAGAAGCATCAGTTGTGGCGTGCAAGAGAGACGATTGCGCTGGTATGGACATGTGGTGAGAATGGAGGAGGATAGCTGCGTGAAAAAGTGCCACACCCTAACAGTTGAGGGAACCCGTGGAAGAGGTAGGCCCAGGAAGACCTGGGCTGAGGTGGTGAGGCAAGACCTTCGTACATTGGGCCTCACCGAGGCGATGACTACGGACCGAGACCTTTGGAAATGGGCTGTGCGTGAGAAGACCCGGCAAGCCAAGTAAGATCGTTGCCAGTGCCCCTGGACTGGTTCTTGTGCGGGTGGCACATGAGATGCACCATTTTGAGCGTGGCCGTTGCCAGTACCGCCTGACTGGCTCCTGTAGGATTTTCGAGCGAGATCGTTGCCAGTGCCCCTGGACTGGCTTGTGCGGGTGGCACATAAAAGACACCATTTCGAGCGTGGCCGTTTTCGTGCGGGTGACACGTAAAAGCACCCACTACACTCTCTGAGTGGTTGGCGTTAGGAAGGGCATCCAGCTGTAGAAACTCTGCCAAATCAGACTGGAGCCTGGTGTTGCCATCCGGTTTCACCAGTCCTCGGTCAAATCGTCCAACCCATGCTAGCATGGAAAGCGGACGTTAAACGATGATGATGATGATGATGAATACTTTATTTCATTGTACCATCCATTTTTATATTATATATTGTATATTCCATATCCCACATTAATTTTACAAGAATATAAATAAAACATAAAAAACAGACTTTTAAACAAAATAATATATTCCTCTATACACAATCATACAAAACCCATTTTTTTGTATTTATTTTTACTCACACACACACATATCATCATCATCATCATCATCATCATCGTTTAACGTCCGCCTTCCATGCTAGCATGGGTTGGACGATTTGACTGAGGACTGGTGAAACCGGATGGCAACACCAGGCTCCAATCTAATTTGGCAGAGTTTCTACAGCTGGATGCCCTTCCTAACGCCAACCACTCAGGGAGTGTAGTGGGTGCTTTTACGTGTCACCCGCACGAAAACGGCCACGCTCGAAATGGTGTCTTTTATGTGCCACTCGCACAAGAGCCAGTCCAGGGGCACCGGCAACAATCTCGCTCGAAAAACCTCATGTGTCACTTGCACAAGAGCCGGTCCATGGGCACTGGCAACGATCTCGCACGAAAGATTTCATGTGTCGCCCGCACGAGCCAGTCCAGGGGCACTAGCAAACGATCCCGCTCGAAAAAGCCTCATGTGTCACCCGCACAAGAGCTAGTCCAGGGGCACTGGCAACGATCCCGCTCGAAAGACCTCATGTGTCGCCCGCACACGAGCCAGCCCGGGGTCACCGGCAACGACCTCGCTCGAAAAACCTCATGTGTCACCCGCAAGCCGGCCCAGGGGCACCAGCAAAGATCTCGCTCGAAAGATTTCATGTGTCGCCCGCACATGAGCCAGTCCAGGGGCATTGGCATCGATCCAGCTCGAAAGATTTCATGTGTCTCCCGCACATGAGCCAGTCTATGGGCACTGGCAACGATCCAGCTCGAAAGATATCACGTGTCGCCCGCACAAGAGCCAGTCCAGGGGCACTGGCAACGGTCTCGCTCGAAAGATATCACGTGTCGCCCGCACAAGAGCCAGTCCAGGGGCACTGGCAACGATGGCGCTCGAAAGATATCATGTGTCGCCCGCACAAGAGTCAGTCCAGGGGCACTGGCAACGATCCCGCTCGAAAGATATCACGTGTCGCCCGCACAAGAGCCAGTCTATGGGCACTGGCAACGATCCCGCTCGAAAGATATCATGTGTCACCCGCACAAGAGCCAGTCCAGGGGCACTGGCAACGATGTCGCTCGAAAGATGTCATGTGTCGCCCGCACAAGAGCCAGTCTATGGGCACTGGCAACGGTCTCGCTCGAAAGATATCACGTGTCGCCCGCACAAGAGCCAGTCCAGGGGCACTGGCAACGGTCTCGCTCGAAAGATATCATGTGTCACCCGCACAAGAGCCAGTCCATGGGCACTGGCAACGATCTCGCACGATATATATATACATATATATATACATATATATATATATATATATATATATATATATATATATATATATATATACACAGAGAGAGTGAGATAGAGAGAGAAAGAGAGACAGGGAGAGAGAGAAAGAGAAGAGGGGGGGATAAAGAGAAAGACAGAGAGAAAAGAAAGAGTGACAAACACAAACAGAACCGTCAACTCCAGACCCAAATAAGCAGGAATCATGTGCTTCTCATAAGACGATGTGTATAAGTATATAATTGCGTGTATATATATGCGTGAATATGTATATATGTATACACACACACATATATACATACATACGTATACATACATATACATGTGTGTGTGTGTGTGTGTGTAAGGATTCCAAAAGTTATCAAAAGGAGTTCGGTTTGCAAACGAATGTTTTTATTTTTGCTTCTCACCTGATATTCACAGGTGAGTCGCTCTAATCAAGCATGTGACTGTAATGTCAACATACAGACACATCATGAGAGAAACACACACACACATACAGATAAATAGACAGACAGACATACACATAGATAGATAGATAGATAGATAGATACACGTGCGTGAATGTGTTATATTTGTTGCTGAGGTAGGATAGACAGTGCGTGGCTTAGTGATAAGAGCGTCGGACTCTCAATCATGAAGTAGTGAGTTCGATTCCCAGATGGGGCTGTGCGTTGTGTCCTTGAGCAAGACACTTTATTTCCCGTTGCTCCAGTTCACTCAGCTGTAGAAATGAGTTGCGATGTCACTGGTGCCAAGCTAAATCGGCCCCTTTGCCTTTCCCTTGGATAACATCGGTGACATGGAGAAGAGAGGTTGGTATGCATGGCAACTACTGGTTCTTCCATAAAACAACCTTGCCCGGATTTGTGCCTCGGAAGGGAATTTTCTAGGTGGAATCCCACGGTCATTCATCACAAAAGGGGGTCTTTACTTACTTAGTTCAGACCCAAGCTAATTTCTATGATAGAATAGTAGACCTATAATGAAAGAGATTCCAGCTATGGCCATCCTTGTCTATTTCATATCATATCTTTCAGGATATAATTTAATATGCATTTCGTTGTTTGTTGAAGATTGAAGGTAGGATGTGTGATTTGACAGCTATCTCTAGGAGGTCGAGTAATCTAACAGCGGATTGTGCGAATGAATGAGTGTACGCATAGTAATATCTACGTGCTTCTCTCATATATATATATATATATATATATATATATATATATATATATACACACACGAATGTGTGTATATCAACCATAATGAAGAAATTGTATTGAAACAGTGTAACAAACTAGAAAAAAGAGAAAGGATATTGTTAAATTTTTTCTATTTAAAGTTTAAATTTTTTTACCGGATCATTTTGGATATAATATAGTTCGGATGCAGTTTTTTACGCTGGTGACAAAAATCGCATGTTTTTTTTAATAGAAATTATCAATAATAATAAATAAAATTCGAAGCATTTAAAATTACGTAATTTTAACCACTCGGCAGCCTACATTGCCAGACAGGCCGGAAGTCGTGACTGTCCTCATAAAAACAATAAACACGAAACCTTTACGCGGTCTCCCAACTTGCTAAAAATAACAGCCACATCTTCCTTAAACTCCACTATAATGTCGAACCCTCTCCCCTACGAAACTGAATTTTTGTTAATAACATTTAAATTAAAGTCAATCTTCAGGTATGTAAACTTTTATCAAACTTGTGACCCTCTGAACACTTATTGAGCCCCACAGATTGATAATTAAATGTACTTTCTCCTTTCTTATGATAAGATGGTGTATATATAACAATGTCAATGCTACCCCAAATAAAATTGCGCTTCATTTTTGATAGCTCTGATGAAGCTATAGGGTGGTACACAAGCACTCAACAATGAGTGCATTGTACCTTATAGCACAAACAGATGTGAGCCAATAAAGTTAATATACTTTCTTAATCTTTTGTCTGTCCTCAACTGACGCTTTGTTCTAAAATTGTAAACAGAGTTTAAAAGAAAAAGTTGGTGGTTGTGGTGGAGAACGAACTGGTCACCAATGTTGTTATTGTGTGAAGTGTAGTGATGATGATGATGGCTATCTTACTCCAGCGCCAAGCCTTGCAAAACAGTTTTATAGGAAAAGAGAAAGTACATTTAATATCGATCTGTGGGGCCCAGTAAGTATTTTGAGGGCCGTGAGTTTACATGCCCCAGCATGGACGCAGCCCTTGAGCTAAAACTAGTAAAAAAAAAAGTGGATAAAGGCGCAGGAGTGCTTGTGTGGTAAGTAGCTTGCTTCCCAACCACATGGTTCCGGGTTCAGTCCCACTGCGTGGCACCTTGGGCAAGTGTCTTCTGCTATAGCCTCGGGCCGACCAAAGCCTTGTGAGTGGATTTGGTAGACGGAAACTGAAAGAAGCCCGTCGTATATATGTGTATATGTTTGTGTGTCTGTGTTTGTCCCCCAACATCGCTTGACAACCGATGCTGGTGTATTTACGTCCCCGTAACGTAGCTGTTCGGCAAAATAGCCCGATAGAATAAGTACGAGGTTTACAAAGAATAAGTCCAGCGGTCGATTTGCTCGACTAGAGGCGGTGCTCCAGCATGGCTGCAGTCAAATGACTGAAACAAGTAAAAGAGAGTTTATGCTGTAGTTTAAGGAAGTTTAAGGCTGTTATTTCTAGCAGGTCGAGAGACTACGTAATGATGAAATCTATAGGGACAGTCACGACTTCCGGTCAGTCTGACAATGTAGGCTGCCGAATGGTTAAAATTACATAATTCCAAATGCTAACATTTCTTATAATTAATTTCTACATATATATAAAACAAAGAATGCGATTTTCGTCATCACTATGCAAAACTACATCCCAACTTATATCCTATTCAAAATGATTTGGCAAAAATTTGAAAAACTTTAGGTGGTTTGAAGAAAATCTGAGAAAAAAAACAAAAAGCCACAATTATTCCTATTAAACAATAACAAAAACTCAATCAAGATGACAGCTATATTGTATTTTAACTGCGGAAATTAAAATACATATTATTTGTTGTATATTATATAGATCAGAATAGATTAAATCCTAAATAACATAATTTATATATTTAAGATCAGTGTTAAAATGAAAATGAAAGTCCCCGACTTATTTTTTAAATTAATTTTCAGCCCTAATTAGTAATGTAAGGATAACGATGTGTCTGTGTGTGTCTGGTATATACATAACGTGTGTGTATGTGTCTGTATTTCAGGTATATAAATTATAAATATATGCAAGGTTATGTATATATATATGGTTGTGTACGCACTTGTGTGTAGTTTAGGTGTATACATACTTTTAAGATGAATATGTGTGTGTTTAAGTGTCCATATGTATTACACGCGCATTTCATATGTATACAGACATGTCGGGGGTGGGTGTATATAGATAGATAGGTAGGTAGGTACGTGTGCAATGTGACGATGGTTTAGCTGGCCGAAACTTCGAAGTCACTGTCAACAACACTCTTGTATTATAATATATAGACACACAATTCGCTTTTAGTTATCATTATCGATTTCCTCTAATTAAATACGAAGCCCTCGGTTAATCTCTATCCTTACACATACACATGCATGTATGAGTGTATATATATACATACATATGGATGGATATATATATATATATATATATATATATATATATATATATATATATATATATATATATAGATAGATAGTGTGTGTGTATGTATGAAAGAGACTCACACACAGACGGACAGACAGACAGAAAATATATGCTCACGTATATGAGACGAGAAAGAACATACGGCAAACAGAAAGTGTATGTATATAGACACAGATATATATATATAATGCAATACTTACCACTAATATAGCTACAAAGGGTAGCCATCCCTCAATTAAGGCAACACTGACGGACACCATGGTCGTAGATAATTAGGGATCTCTTCCACTGTTTGTCTCTCTCTCTCTCTCTCTACCAGGAACTATTATTATTATTATTAGTAACAACAAAGACTCCAACACAACACTATGTAATATATATATTATGTGTGTGTGTATGTTACTCTAATTCCACCTGACAACGGTTTGTGATCGCTCCTTTTCTGTGTATATATATATATTGTATATATAAATTAATATACACAAATATATGCTATATATATATTTGTGTGTGTTATTGATTACGAGGAGGAGTTAAGTTTGAAATTGAAATCTCTTAAAAGCGTCTCGTAGAATGTCTCGCTGAAGTCTCGTTCTAACGAGATCTCAAAGTTTTACGCAACTTTTATTCAACGGCCATGCTGGGGCACCACCGCCTTGAAGAGATTATAGTCGAATAAACCGACTCCAGAGCTTATTCGTTACAATTACTTATTTGTTTATTTATTTCGTGGGGAGGAGCCTGATACTTAAGTTATCGGTGTCTTTTTTTTTGCCGGGGATGTAAACCAACTAACGCTGGTTAGTTTAATGGTGAAGAACATATGTATCACACACACGCACATATAGTGTTCACCACTTCACATCGTCTTGGCTTAAAAAGCCCTCACCGTTTGCTTTTACTATTTTGTTCTTACTGTCCTGCTTTTGTTACCACTTTAACCCTCCGCAAAAAAACCCCAAATTTTATTTAATTTGCTGCTTTGCGGGAAGGACTGCGGAGTAGATAAAACAGGAGACAACTGATGAAGGGAATGTTCTTTATGTTGCATGTCCCGTTTCTAAGTTTGTTTTTTTTCGTTATTCGAAATAAAGTTCGTTTTCTATGTTTTTGTTTTTTATGGTCTCGTTTCTCATTCTGTCCACGTTTTTTTTTTTGATGTCCTGTACCCATATATGCATGTATATATACACATATATATGTAGGTATGTACATATATGTATGTATATATGCATATATTTATGTATTATTTATATATATATAAATATATAGTATTAGTTGGTTTTTCATCGATGAGTTCATAAACCTTGGTTCTTTTCCCTAATACTATATATTTATATATATTTTATACTGTGAAACTTAATTATAATTTTTAATAAATTAATTTTAATTGAGTTTTTACCTGTAATTTTGAATTTTATCCTTACGATTTTGTTATTACATACAAACTAATTTCAGTAAAGCACACACAATATGAAATTATTTATTTATATTATTATTTAATGTAAATTTATTCTCCTCAAAGTCACTCTGAACGTTTCAAATATATATATATATTATTTGCGTTCAATCTGCAGTGTCCGTGACGCTGTTATTGTTCTGCTGAAATGTCGAAATGAAATCTGAGAGGAAACAACGCAGCAACAATAATATAAATAGGTTTTATGAGAGTTATCCCACGTGACAACGAAATTAGAGCTTTCTCTGCACACACACCTTTTGTCATGTTTCAGTCATTGAAGTGCGGCCATGCTGGTGCACCACCTCGAAGGGTTTTAGTCGAACGAACCCACCCCCGCACCACCCAGTACTCTCTGTTACTTGTTTCAGTCATTTGACTGTGGCCATGCTGGAGCACCGCCTTTAGTCAAGCAAATCGACCCAGGACTTATTCTTTAGATGCCTAGTACTTATTCTATCGGGCTCTTGTGCCGAACCGCTAGGTTACGGGGACGTAAACACACCAGCATCGCTTGTCAAGCGATGTTAGGGGGGGGGGCAAACACAGACACACAAACATGACGGGCTTCTTTCAGTTTCCGCCTACCAAATCCACTCACAAGGCTTAATGTTTTTTTAAGTGTTGGTATTTACACCCATTGCACTATTTTTTTTCTAATTTTCGTTTCTGGGTCAAGCTGTAAACATTATCCGGCTTCGGTATTGCAGTAGCATAATCTATGATTCTTAAAATATCTTACACATCAAAAAAAAAAAAAATTAGTTTTGGGGGTGTTCTAGGTAATTTCCGACTCTATTCTTCAGGAATGCCAAAAATGTGGCTGTTATTTCTAGTAGACCGAGAGACTACTCGTAGAGCGGCTTCCCTCTCGTCCCGCGCTGACGAGACCAGGTCTTTATCAGCAGCAGTCTGATGGCGGGAAACTACGATTTTCTGACATTGTATATAATGCAAACCAGATTTTCATAAACACCCGTTCTTTATATGAAAATAACTACCAAAAATAAGTAATTTCACGGATTAGCTTTTATATAGCTACTTACCAAATTAGAAATATGGAAATTGCTCCGAAAAGACTGAAGAAATCTTCGATAAAAGCAATTTCTTCAAATTATAATGAAGACGATGCGAAATTAACCATTTATAATGTGTCTCCCAATGACGATATATCTTTACAGGAATTTGAAGACTTCGCTATTGAGAGAGTTAAAAGTATGTATATAATATATATAATGTTTATATACATGTAATATATACTGTTTATTTGGTATAACTACATAATAGGGCCCCCCTCCTGTCCCTATTTTGGTTTCCTCGTAACTTTCGTTAAGATCCATGTTTTTTATGATCTTCTGCAGAGATACGTTTTTGATGATGTAGAGTTGTTTCTAAACTATTTTTTTCTCTACCTATGAACCCCTTTAATTACTGTTTTATTTTGTTGGACCCCTGTACCCTCACGGTGTTTAAAAACTAGTTTCTTGGTATTTCTTTCAAAAATTCTTTGTGTAGGTTGACCTCGACGTTAGAGAAAGAAACCCAGCTGTTCCTAAAAATAAATAAATCTAAGTCAAAATTTTTTCATGGGTCCTTCATATACTGTTTTGTGTACCCAATGTACTATTTCACTTGCATGGACACCCCCAGGGGTCAGATGGACCCCAGTTGAAACCCACTGTATTCTTTTACTTGTTCCAGTCATTTGACTGTGGCCATGCTGGAGCACCGCCTTTTAGTCGAAGAAATCCACCACTTTGTAAGCTTTGTACTTATTCTATCGATGTCTTTTGCCGAACCGATAAGTTACGGGGACGTAAACACACCAACATTATATTTTTGTCTGTTTGTCCCTCCACTATCGCTTGACAATCGATGTTGGTGTGTTTACGTCCCCGTAACTTAGCAATTTTTGGGGGGTGGGAGTGGGGTAAGTCGGTTACACTCGGCCACCAAAAAGCAAAAACAATTATAATAGGTGTAAAAAATGCGTATTAAACGAATATGTTGGCATGGAAACAGATGTTAAATGGTGATTGCTGCAGCTTTGCCGGATCCCCGTCTTCTCTAATCTAAGCTCTTTCATTTATTATTATTATTATTGTTCAGTAGTTTTATTTTTATAATGTGCTTTCACTTCACTACCGAGCGCAGCTCTGTGCGCCTTGGGTATGTGCTGTGGTGCTCTTATGTTTACTGTATTGAAAGTGTTTTGCGTAGAATGTGTGCAGTACCCAGTAGTGCAATTTTCTGTATGTTATATATATTTGTAAGTCCTGGTGTTTTTGTTATGTATTTGTCTGAATATTTTTTTTTATTATACCTCAGGCACCTACTATGATAGGAATTGTTTCTGTTTTTAGACTCCACATTCGAGTTATCTCTATTTCCAGGTCTTTGTATTTTGAAAGTTTTTCCATTTCTTTTCGAGAAACGTTGTCATCTGCTGGTATTGATACATCAATTAGAAAGCATTTTTTTTCTTCATGATCTTTGACAACTATATCTGGTCTATTTGCCTTAATTTCTCTATCAGTGTGTATTGGCATATCCCAGTACTATTATTATTGTTACTATTATGATAAGTCGGACAAAATGCTTAATGGCATTTCGTTCGTCCTGACATTCTGAGTTCAAATTCCACTAAAGTCGACTTTGCTTTTCATTTTTGGGGGGTTTGATAAAATGAGCACCAATTGAACACTGGGGATCGATGTAATTGATTGATTTACCCCCCCCCCCCCTCTCTCAAAAATTGGTGCCCTTAATCCTTTCTTTCGGAATCGATGGAAGTGACCATCTTTATTCAATATTTTACCTGTCTTATATTTGTTTTTTCCCAGTTTTGAAAATAGTTGAGTCTTTGGGTCTTCAATACGTCAAGCTAAACGACGACTACAACCGTGAACTGCGGGCCAAACTGAAGACTACCAAAATATGGAAGGAAATAAGAGTAAGTATTATTTGTTATTTAGGACGGAGGTAAAGAATAGGTACACCGCCCGTTTTCGGAGTAACCCTAATCCCATCCCTAAACCTTAATCCTAACCCAAACCCTAACACTAACCCTAATCCTAACCTAACCCCTAACCTTAAACCCTAACACTAACCCCTAACCCAAAATCCTAAACCCTAATCCTAACCTTAAACCCTAACCCTTATCTTTAATCCTAACCGTAACCCTGAATCCAAAACCCTAACCTTAAATCTAACCCTAAACCCTAAACCCCTGATGTGCTCCAATGATTTTCTAACGTGCCACCAGCACAAGTTCTAGAAAGCAAAGCTGGTAATGATTCCGCTCAAATGGTGCTGTTTACGGGCCAATAGCACAGAAGCCAGACAGCTGCTCTGGCAATGAACACGCTCGGACAGTTCTGTTAGTGATCCACTGGTGCAGGTGCCAGTGTTCGAATATGGTTCAATTACGATTTCGATTTCACTTGCCCCAACAGGTCTTCGCAAGCAGAGTTTTAGTGTCCAATGAAGGAGAGGACCTCTCCTATGGTTGTATGGTGCATAATATATGTATATATTTGTTTATATTAATATGTAAAAATCCATACATACATAATTTTAAAATTTCTTCTTCTTTCAGAAAACCGGTCGATTTGATCATGTTTCACACTTTATTCTTCGACTTGCTTATTGTCGATCGTAAGTTGATTTTTAGAACTTCTTTATGTTATTGTTTTGTGTGCCAACGACTCTGTTTCTTTCTCATCTCTACGAAGCATCTCGGAGCAAGCATCATCTCTCATAGATTCAGGATTGACACTGCCACCTTGTGAGTGAAATTAAGCCAAAAACAATGTGTTTAGAAGTCTGACAGATTTTACCTGTCTTGGATAGTTGTTTTCAGTCATCACTGCTTTTAACAATCTGTTCCTTAGGTTTGTATTTGAGAATTGGCTGTTATTTCTAGCAGACCAAGTGACCATGTAGAAGCTCAGTGCAGATTGCTACAGTTTGTAATACTAGAATAATGCCACGTAGTGGAACTGAACCCAGAACCATGTAGTTGGTGAGCAAGCTACTTCTCTTACAGCCACTCCTATATCTATGTTTGATGGGCTTCTTTCAGTTTCCGTCTACCAAATCCCCTCATAAGGCTTTAGTTGGCCCGAGGCTACAGTAGAAGACACTTGCCCAAGGTGCTACGCAGTGGGACTGAACCTGGAACCATGTGGTTAGGAAGCAAACTTCTTACCACACAGCCACACCTACCCGTTTAATAAAAAACAAGCTTTAGTTAATGTGTTCGTGGGTTCCCTGCATATAAAGAAAAGAAGAGATGGTCATGCTTGGAAGGTCTTTGATCATCTGCGGCTAAACAGCATAAACAAACCACGACATTATTTTGTGCCTGAACAAGGCAAGGGAGACAACTGCGGCATTTGTCTTATCAACCTTGTATGAATGCAAAGCGGAGGAAGATCTGTGCGGGATTTGAACTCAGAACGTATAGGAACGCAGCCAAATGCTACAAGATATTTAGTCCAACTGGTATTGACCATAGATTTTATATTTTTGTTGCAGGGAAGAATTGCGTCGTTGGTTTCTTCAGCAAGAATTAGACCTGTTTCGTTACCGTTTTTCCAATCTTACAACAGAAGAGAAGAGGGAGTTTGCTAACGATAACAAAATTGGTTATGAGGAGGTACTTCACTTCTCTTCACGCTTCTCTCTTTTAATGTGTCCGTTTGTCTGGTTCTCTGTGTGTGTGTTCATTAGTGTGGGTGTGCTTGTGCGATGTGTGTGTACTTGTGCTTGTCTGTCTGTTTGACTGTCTGCTTGTTTGATGTGTGTGTGTGTGCTTGTCTGTCTGCTTGTTTGATGTGTGTGTGCTTGTTTGATGTGTGTGTGTGTGTGTGTGTGTGTGTGTGTGTGCTTGTGCTCGTCTGCTTGTTTTGTGTGTGTGTGTGCTTGTGATTGTCTGTGTCTGTTCTTGTTTGATGTGTGTGTGTGTGTGTGTGTGTGTGTGTGCTTGTCTGCACGAGTGGTGCTTCATCAGAAAGAATTATCATTTATAGTTTTAATTACCCCTCCCCTCCAAAAAACCCCTGAAACCATTTCCTTCATTTTTTCCTAATTTTTCTCTACTTTTCTTCAGATTTCTGAACAGGAGAAAGACCAGTTGATGCCGAAGCTAATAAAATGTGGTCGTGGCACTGTCAGCTCTGACTATTATAAAGTCTGCTTCACAGATGTTCTTGACTTGGTCAGATCACGAAAAGTCTACTTGCAAAGAGGTTATGCTTATGTCCAGTTTAATGACCTCATCTCACTAATTAGTAATCACTTCAGGGAACAACTCTCAAAAGGTTTAGCTGTAAGTTTATTAATTTTTTTGATATTCTTTTCTTTTCTCTCTTTTACTTGTTTCAGTCATTTGACTGTGGCCATGCTAGAGCACCGCCTTCAGTCGAGCAAATCGACCCTGGGACTTATTCTTTGTAAGCCTAGTACTTATTCTATCGGTCTCTTTTGCCGAACTGCCAAGTGACAAGGACATAAACACACTAGCATCAGTTGTCAAGCAATGCTTGGGGGACGCACACACACACACACACACACACACACACACACACCCATATATACGATGGGCTTCTTTCAGTTTCCGTCTACCAAATCCACTCACAAGGCTTTGGTCGGCCTGAGGCTAGAGTAGAAGGCACTTGCCCAAGATGCCACGCAGTGGGACTGAACCCGGAACCATTTGGTTGGAAAGCAAGCTACTTACCACACAGCCACTCCTGCACCATCTTTTTTCTTTTCTGGTTTCAGGCATTCAACTATGGCCATGCTGGAGTGCCACTTTGAATGGAATTTTTAATCGATTATATTTGATTATATTAATCCCAGGACGTATTTTGAAATGAAAAACAAAAACCATTGCCATGCAATATTTATACTTAAACCATGGGAATCGATGTAGCTACGACCAATCAGTGTACCGAGTGTAGTATCTGCATCTGTTAGGTGTTTGTTTCTCTGTTTCAATATCAATTGTCCAAGAGGATTATCGATTCGTTTTCCTTCATCTTATTTGGTCGAATGTGGATTCAGTGCAGTTGACAATTTGCTGGAAGCCAAGAGAAACTGGCTTGAAATTACAAAACGTGGTGACTTTCAGCTGAAGTTAAAGAAATTGTCTCCTCAAATCAAGGAACTGTGCCGTATGCACCAGGTACAGGGTCCTTACTAAATGAGTTAAGGTATCCGTTAGCCAGGTAATTGAATTAAAAATCGTGTTTCTATATTCAAAAAAAAATGTTGATGGGTACCTGATTTTTTGTTATTAGAAACTGGGACACTGGAAAATTTGTTATTAAAAAGTGGGGTACCAGAAAATTTGAGGAGCATTGGAAAATTTATTAAAAATTGAGGCACCGGAAAATTTGTTATTAAAAAGTGGGGCACCGAAAATTTATTAAAAAGTTGGGCACCATAAAATTTGATATTAAAAAGTGGGGCATTGGAAAATTTGTTATTAAAAAGTGGGGTTCTGGAAAAAAAGGTTGGGAAACACTGGTCTCAAGCGCTGCCCCTCATTTCACTGTTTTAGACCACACACACACACTACTATTACAACAAACAACAGCTCCAAGAACTGCTGTATTTTCTTGACCATATGTCCATTGTTGTCTTCAGTTCTTTTCGTTTCCTTTCCCTTCAGGTCACCTGCCGTTCTTTGCCTCATCTGGAGGAAGATGACCGTCTTTTACCGTTGCTGAATAATTTGAGTCGAGCCTACCTTGGTGAAGATTTCAGCGGTCAGAAAAACAATGCTGGCGCCGTCACAGTTGATATGCTGGATTCTGTAATAATCATTCTTTTATTCTTTTATTTGTTTCAGTCATTAGACTGTGGCCATGCTGGAGCACTGCCTCGGAGAATCTTTAGTCGAATCAGTAGACATCCCCCCAGTACGTTTTTGTTTTAGCCTGTTACTTATTCTATCAGCTTCTTTTGCTGAACCACTAAGTTACAGGGATGTAAACACACCAACACTGGTTGTCAAGCCATTGATGGGTACAAACATAGACACAAAGACATACTCTTGTGTGTGTGTGTTCTGATGGGTAAATTGTCGCTATTTTTATATTTTGCACAAAGGCATTTCAATCTTATAAGCCATCATTGTCTCTCTCCCATTACTCCTGCTGTTATCACATTATTAAACATCTATTACTCCCTCTCTTTTACTATCACTCATCTATATTCCTACCTATCATTCACTCACATTACTCTCTCATCTATCTCTGTCACACATTCTTAACACCTATCATTCTTTCTCCTCCCATTATGCTGTCTCTATTGAATCACCTCACCAATAATCCTCATATAGCTGTCTCTCTTCCTTTTTGCACTCTTTGATGTTACCCTTTCTCTCTTATCTGTCATCTGTCACTTCCAGTACTCCTTCAATCTCTTCCTTCTTCCTCTGTTATGCTGCTTATGCCACTTCTATTCAATCATCTCACCAATAATCGTCATATAGCTGTTTCTGTATTCTCTATCACTCTCCATCTCCTTTTTCCTTTATCACTCTGGAGCCTAGTGCAACCAGAAGGCTGCACCAGGCTCCAGTCTGATCTGGCAGGGTTTCTACAGCTGGATGCCCTTCCTAATGCCAACCACTCCGAGAGTGTCGTGAGTGCTTTTTATGTGCCACCAGCACAGGAGCCAGTGAGGCAGGCTTGGCATCGATCACGTTTGGATAGTGCTTTTTATGTGCCACCGGCACAGGGGCAAGTCAGGAGGTACTGGCATCGGCCACGTTCCAATGGTGGTTTTTACGTGCCAGCAGCGTGGGGGCCAGTCAGCGGGATATTGGTATCGGGGGGGGGGTACATGTACATATATTTTTGTGTACATATAAATGCATCTACTTATTTTCCTCATTTCTCTTTCAATCTGGTTTCTTTCAGTTGTCTCGCAAGTCATTTCCTCCCTGCATGCAGCAGCTACACCAAAGTCTGCGCCAGCATCATCACCTGCGACATGGCGGACGCTTACAGTACGGTCTATTCTTGAAGGGCATCGGTCTCCTGTTAGAAGATGCTTTGCGCTTCTGGGGTGCAGAACTTTCACAGTCTGTCGGTATAGATAAGGTACGTACATTTACATTATATTCATATCATCATCATCATCATTTAATGTCTGTCTTCCATGCTGGCATGGGTTGGACACTTTGACAAAATCTAGTAAACTGCAGGACTGAGCGTAATCGTTACCAGCGTCGCCTTCTAGCACTTGTGCTGGTGGCACGTTAGAAAATCATTTGAGTGAGGTCGTTGCCA
This sequence comes from Octopus bimaculoides, assembly GCF_046866305.1. Classification (NCBI taxonomy): domain Eukaryota; kingdom Metazoa; phylum Mollusca; class Cephalopoda; order Octopoda; family Octopodidae; genus Octopus; species Octopus bimaculoides. Next base: position 9,454,176 of record NC_142935.1, on the reverse strand, counting down.
GTGTCGCTGGACTGGCTCCCGTGCAGGTGGTACGTAAAAAACACCATTTGAGCATGGCCGTTGCCAGTACTGTGTGACTGGCCCTCGTGCTGGTGGCACGGAAAAGCACCAATACACTCATGGAGTGGTTGGCGTTAGGAAGGGCATCCAGCTGTAGAAACTCTGCCAGATCAGATTGGAGCCTGGTGCAGACCCCGGTCGAACTGTCCGACCCATGCTAGCATGGAAAGCGGATGTTAAATGACGATATAATAGAAATAGGTTTCAAAGAGGAAAATAAACTACACGTAGATATGTGGGGAAAGTAAGAATAGAAAAAGCGAAAATGCACATTGGATATAAAAAAAAAATAATGGCTTTTTTTACGAAAAGTAACAAATGCCCTTCCAGATGCCAACCACATTGGACTGGATGCTTTTTATGTGGCACCAGCACTGACAGGGTTACCAAGTAACTTGCAAGACAAGGAATTATGAGATGGGCAGGGGCATATATAATATATAAGGTGAGTGGATAAACAAAAGGAAAGGGCACTTAACGCATTTAGTAGGGGTCACATTTTTTTATTTAAAACACTGATTTGTCTCAATGCAACTTTAAGTCTTGTAGGCTTGTTACAGAAATTTAGCTCAGATAATAATATATGTCTATACATAAATGTGTGTGTCTATATATTTTTATATATATATGTGTTTGTATATAAATTGCAGTTTGAAAAAGCCTATGCATATAACGTTCGGTACAACTATGGAAAGGAAGGAAAACGAGCCAATTTTACGCCCTACAGCTGTGCTAAAATCATTCTAAGCAATCATCCGGCTAATGGAGACTACCATGGTGTGTATTGTACATTGTTTTATTATAAAAGTGTGATGTGTTATGATGAAACATGATGTGAGTATAGAGTACTGCTCAGTGCCTAGACCATAGCACAGTGCTCAATGCATAGAATATAGAGCAGTGCTCAATGCATAGAACAGAGAGCAGTGCTCAATGCATAGAACAGAGAGCAGTGCTCAATGCATAGAACAGAGAGCAGTGCTCAATGCATAGAACAGAGAGCAGTGCTCAATGCATAGAACAGAGAGCAGTGCTCAATGCATAGAACAGAGAGCAGTGCTCAATGCATAGAATGTAGAGCTGACACGAAATACCTTCCTATTAAGGCGGTGAGCTGGCAGAAACGTTAGCATGCTGAGTTCAAAATTCCGCCGAGGTCGACTTGGCCTTTCATCTTCGATAAATCAAGTACCGGTTGCGTACTGAGGTCGATCTAATGGTCCCCTTCCCCAAAATTTCGGGCCTTGTGCCTAGAGTAGAAAAGAAATACCATCCTATTATAAAACTAACTTTTCTAAAAACTTAACATGTAGACGCGAATTCATCCAAGGGAAGTTACTCTCCAATATTTTTTTATTTCAAGGGAAGTAACTCACCTTTTTCAATTTTCCTTGCCTGTTCCTGCTTCAATTTTCAAATAAAATTTCAGTTATTTTTTTTCCAGTAGATTTTTCTTTTCTAAATTTGCAGTTTTAGCGAGTTGGGTGGGGGTAAGTATTTCCTATAATATTGTTTCCTGTTTGCTTGTTAATTTCCTTCATACAGTTTCTATTTCAATTCTCTTACATGTATATATAACGTAGATAGGGGTTACAATCCAAGCTGTGGTCCTTACGAAGCACATCTGTGTATTTCACTTCTGCAAAATATTTTCATCCTCTATCTGAAAGGCGGTGTTCCAGCATGGCCCCAACCTCTGGCTAAAGCCAATGAAAGAATCTTAGGAGTTATTTATGTGAGATTTATGTTTTCCCACATGTATAAGGATGTAATTCCAATTGGTAAACAAACATGGAGGATGGAATAAATGACACCAGACATTTTTCAGCCTTCTCTTTTAATATATATATATATATATATATGATTCAGAAGATGATACAAACTTAGTGTTTTCAAGTGATCTAAGATGTTAATTAGGTTCGAAACATCATCTTAATAATGGCAGTTATTCTAGTAAATTCTTCACTACTTTCAACAGAAATATGGTAACATAAAGGTTAACCTCAGGACTCAACAGACATACATTCTAAAGGAATTCTTGCTAAAACCATCACATCTTTGTTTTCACATTTTGCATTTGTATTAATTTCTTCTTGATGTTGGGTGTAATTTAAGGGAGATTTGTCTGCTATTTCTAGCAAAGCAAGTGACCAGGTGGAGGCTCCTTCGCCACGCGCGCATGTGTGTGTGTGTGTGTTGGCTTGTTCAGTAATTTCACTCTTTTGTCTCTTAATAATTACATATATTTTCTTGTCAGGTTGTGTTTTCCGCCACACTGATCCTGCATTGTTGCGACAGAAATTCCAAGGTCAAGGAATGTCGGCGGAAAATGTTGCAAAGGTAAGAAAGGTCCAGAGAAAATAAAGGAACATTAAAAAAAAAAAAAAAGAGAAATGTTGGGTGTGTGATAAGATGCTTGCTTCCCAACCACATGGTTCTGGGTTCAGTCCCACTGTGTGGCACTTTGGGCAAGTGTCTTCTACTATAACCTCGGGCTGACCAAAGCCTTGTGAGTGGATTTGGTAGATCGAAACCGAAAGAAGCTTTTTCTGTGCGTGTGTGTGTGTGTATCCATGTTGACATCATGCAATAGTTGTAAACAAGGGCCACCAAAATGTATGTAGCGCCCCTTGTTTCTAGTTTCCATGGAAACATGTCTGGCCATGGGAAAATATTACATTGCTTGGAAACAAGTGAGGGTTGGCCACTGGAAAGGCACCTGGCCCATAGAAAATCTTCTTCAGCAAATTTCATCTGACCTACACAAGCATAGAAGCATTTATGTTAAATGATTATAATATTAATTATTTCAAATATTTGCCACAAGGGCAGCTTGGGAGTGAACCCCAGTGCATAACTGGTACTTATTTTATCAACCCCGAAAGGATGAATGTCAAAGTCAACCTTGGCAGAATTTGAACTCAGAACGTAGTGACAGGTGAAATACCACTAAGCAATTTCATCTAGCATGCTAATGAGTCTGCCTTGATAATAATGATAAAGGTGGTGAGCTGGCAGAATCGTTAGCACGCCGGACGAAATGCCTAGCAGTATTTTATCTGCCATTACGTTCTGAGTTCAAATTCCGCTGAGGTCGACTTTACCTTTCATCTTTTCGGGGGTCGATTAAATAAGTACCAGTTATGCACTGGATCGATGTAATCCATACAAATTGAGCCCTATTGTGTGGCACCTTGGGCAAGTGTCTCCTACAACATCTCTGGGCAGCCAAAGCTCTGTGAGTGGATTTGGTTTGCTGAAACAGAAAGAAGCTTTTTGTGTGTGTGCGTGTGTCCCTTTGTCCCCTCTATGTTAAGTCCCCTGTGGGCAATAAAGAAATAAATAATAATAATGGTAAATACCCTTAATTTATTTGTATGTTTTCTGTTGTAGCTGGTGAATTTTGTGACCGAAGGACATTACCAATTGGCTTGTATGAAGCATTTTGAAATCACTCAAGGTGTCAAAGGATGCAGTTTTGGCCTTCAACATCCCAATCAATATTTTGAAGAAAGCCAGAAAATTCTTAATGGAGAAGTAAAAACAAATGGTCAGTGTGCTGGAACCGCTTTAATTTTGGTACTGATTAAGTGTGTGTGTGTGTCATAGTTATGTGTATGGTTGTGTTTGTATGCGAATGTGTGTGCATACGTGTATATATATACTTTATTATAAAGCAGCAAAAATATCAAAAACTGTTACTCAGAGTTTCACGTTCCCGTTCGTCGGACAGTTTTGTTTAGAATCAGCATCGTTTAACGTCCGCTTTCCATGCTAGCATGGGTTGGATGATCTGACTGAGGACTGGTAAAGACTTTCGAGTGAGATCGTTGCCAGTGGCGTTGGACTGGCTCCTGTGCAGGTGGCACGTAAAATACACAATTTTGAGCATGGCTGTTGCCAGTACCACCTGACTGGCCTTTGTGCCGGTGGCACATAAAAACACCCACTACACTATCAGAGTGGTTGGCGTTAGGAAGAGCATCCAGCTGTAGAAACTCTGCCAAATCAGATTGGAGCCTGGTGTAGCCATCTGGCTTGCCAGTCCTCAGTCCAACCCATGCTAGCATGGAAAGCGGACGTTAAACGATGATGATGATGATATATATGTAATGCACAATACATTTTTTCTTTTTCTTTCTTGCAGTGTCCTCAACACCCGTCCGAATTGTAAAACTGTCCCACGCACAGTCCGGCTCTTCACAGAGAAATCAGACTCTAAAATCTCCATTGGTCACTAAAAACGACAACAACGACACACTCCTTGATGATGATGATGGCATTGATGATGACCTCTTGGCTGACCAGTTGCTTGATGTCGAGGACATGAATCAGATATCAACCTGAAATCTTTACAACTTTTCTCTCCTTCCTTCTCTCCTGTCTTTTTTCTTCTTTCTTTTCTTTATTTCAAATGATGACAAATAAGTTGTTTGTTTTTGTTTGTGTTAGTGTTACCTTCCCACTCCACCCCATCCAATTCCTTGTTTTTTTTCCACCACACCTTTTGTAATTCTTCCCACGTCTAATTTTCTTTTCTCTCCCATTCCATCATGCCTGACTACAAATCTTTCCAACTCACTCTCCACAACCGCCTAAAACTATACCTCCGCACACTTCCCTCTCTATACTTTCAACCCTAACCCTAACCCTAACCCCACGCCCAGCTACCAACAGACTGTGTCCTCCACTATCCATGACCTCATCCTCTTCTCCTGTCTCCCCGCCACCGCCTCCAACCTTATTGTCCGCACCCCCACCATTTACTTCCTCCCCAAGATCCATAAACCGAACAACCCTGGCCGCCCCATCGTCTCCGCCTGCAACTGCCCCACCGAGCTTATCTCAAAATACCTAGACCGTGTCCTGGCCCCCCTAGTGGCTTCTCTCACTTCCCACATTCATGACACTAACCACGCGCTTCGTCTATTCAACTCTTTCTCTTTCCCTCCCGGCCCTTCTAAGCTTCTCTTCACTCTAGACATCCAGAGCCTTTATACAGTGATCCCCCACGACGAGGGGCTGCGTGCCCTGAAGTTTTTTCTAGACCAACGCCCCAACCCACAACCCGACACCTCCACACTCATTCGTCTGGCCGAACTTGTCCTATCTCTCAACTGCTTCTCGTTCGTGGGAGATATCTACCAGCAGTTCTTGGGAGTGGCCATGGTGACGAGAATGGGCCCCAACTACGCGAACCTCTTCGTTGGTTATGTTGAGGCCCAAATATTCTCCAGTTTCACTGGTCCTACTCCCGAACTATACGGTCGGTATATCGACGACTGTATCGGTGCCACCTCACTCTCCCGCGAACATCTTGACTCGTTCCTCTCTTTCGTTCAGTCTTTCCATCCTGCCCTCCACTTCTCCTGTACTGTCTCTGACACCTCTGTCCCCTTTCTCGACATTTCGGTCAGCATCCTCCACTCCGCCCTTAGCACCTCCATCCACTACAAACACACACTCACACTCCTACCATCCCACCACCCTACCCCTCCAACGCTCCATTTTCCGAGCTTTTCGGCGCCTCCAGTCCGACCCCTCCACCTCCCACATCTTCCCCAATCGACCCCTCCCCTCCTTCAAACGAGCCCACAACCTACGGGACCTCTTGGTCCACAGCTTCTTCCCCAACCCAACCTCCCAACCTGGCTCGTTCCCCTGCTCCCGCCCACGCCGCCGCACTTGCCCTTACCTCTCCAACACCACCCTCCTCACCAGCACCCATCACCGACTCCTTCACCTGCACTTCTACCAACCTCATCTATTGCTTCTCCTGCTCTCTCTGCCATTCTCGGTACATCGGACAAACGGGACGCCGCCTGGCCGACCGATTCGCGGAACACCTCCGAGACATCAACATTGGTAATGACACCCCGGTGTCACGCCACTTCCGCTCTGCCGGCCGCTCCTTGCAGCAACACCTGTCTGTGTTTGGATTGTCCATGCACAGGGGCCATCCGGACTCCCGTTTGCGCAGTGAACAGGGATTGGTCTTCTCCCTCCGCTCCTTTGCGCCACATGGGCTCAACTCCCCTCCCCTCTTCATCTAACCCCTCCTCCTGTCTCTCTCCCCCACCCTCCCTCCTACCACCCATCTCTCCCCCTCCCCCACCTCCCCTCCTGTTCCGACTCCTACTTCTTTGTATGTCTCTTCACTCCTACTTCTCTTCATTCCTACTTCTCTCCACTCCTACTTCTCTTCCCACTTTCTTCCTACTTCTCTTCACTCCAACTTCTCTTCACTCCCACTTCTCTTCACCCCTACTCTTTCTCTCCTCCCTCTTACTCTCTCACCTTTACTCTCTCACTCTCTTCTCTCTTTCCCTCTCTCTCACTCTTACTCTCTTACTCTCTCACTCTCTTCTCTCTTTCCCTCTCGCTCACTCTCTTTCTCTTCCCTCTCTCCCACTCTTCTCTCTCACTCTCTTTCTCTTCCTCTCTTTCTCCCCCCATACCCACCTTCCCCCTCTCTCAATCCACCTTCCCCCTCTCTCAATCCACCTTCCCCCATACCCACCTTCCTCCTCTCTCTCCCCCCATACCCACCTTCCCCCTCTCTCAATCCACCTTCCCTCTCCTCTCTTTCTCTCCCCTCCCATACCCATCTTCCTCTTCTCCCTCTCTTACATCCACCTTCCCCTTCCCCCTTCATCGTCAACACCCCCTCATAAGCTCATCCCACCACACCCCAACTCTACCTTCCCACTCCACCCCATCCAATTCCTTACACCCACCACCCACCCCTACCCACATACCCCCTACCCACAGACTCCTACCTCTACCCCACCCTCAGCCTAACCCACACTCCACCCATGCCTTCCCCACCTCCCAACACCCTCACATCACATCACACTACAACTGACCAAGTGCTTTCTCCCTTCCCCATTTTCACACTACATACTTCAAGATCACCAGCATTCTATCTCCCACACACAGCCCCTCGTTCTTCGATCACCGTTTGTTATCTCCCCCTTTTCTTAGCTCTCCTGAAAAAAGAATTTCTAACTTCCGGTCAGCCATTGTTATGATCAGCCATTATTATGATTGACCGTTGACTGGACACTATTCAATTTTTTTTCTACGTGTTTTTCTCCTTGTCTCCGTATTCTTTCTGTTGAAGAGCTTAGCTCGAAACGTCAAAGACTTTCCGTATTCCCGAGCGTCATACTAATACATCCTTTTGTTATTTACACCACCTGTCCTCGTCTGTTGTTGTTTTTTCGTATATTCTCCCATATATATATATGTATATATATATGTGTGTGTGTGTTCTTTTTAAATGGTTTTTTCATTTTTTATGTATGTATTTTTCTGTTTTTGGCCACAAATCATGCACCATGGGAGATATCAAGCATACTTTGTTAGCAATCATCATCATCATCGTTTACCATCTGCTTTCCATGCTAGCATGGGTTGGACGTTTTGACTGAGGACTGGTGAGCCAGATGGCTCCAATCTGATTTGGCAGAGTTTCTACAGCTGGATGCCCTTCCTAACGCCAACCACTCCGAGAGTGTAGTGGGTGCTTTTACGTGCCACCGGCACGAGGGCTAGTCACACGTTAGTGGCAACGCCCACGCTCAAAAAGGTGTTTTTTGCTTGCTACCTGCACGGGAGCCAGTCCAGCGGCACTGGCAATGACCTCGCCATCTCCCTGGAAAATGTTCCATTCCGGAAATCACGAACCTGTAATGTGTAATGGGGTGGAGCCCCTAACCTGCTGAAACTAGACAGAATTTCTCCTTCCATGTGAATGCACGTGAGGCATCATCTTGTTGCCAAGTATGTCCAGATACGATTCACCTGTCGCAGAGCTTTCAATATAAAATGGTCCAATTACCTGATTGTGCCAAATCCCACACCATACCATTCCCTTGTCCCTGCCTTGTTGGTTATCTGCTGCCATCTGGCTTCCGTGCTAATGGCCCGTAAATAGCACCATTTGAGCGTAATTGTTACCTGCGTTGCCTTCTAGCACTTGTGCTGGTGGCACGTTAGAAAATCATTCGAGCGAGGTCGTTGCCAGTGCCACTGGACTGGCTCCCGTGCAGGTGGCATGTAAAAAACACCTTCCCCCTCTCTCTTAGTCATTCAGTCTCTCTATCTCTCTCTCTGTCACTCAGTCTCTCATTCCTTTTCCTCCAATCAAAACTCTGTTTTTGCTGCTTCTTATTCGTTGCAGATGTTGTTGTTCTGTTTATTGTTGTTATGATTTTATAATTCTTTTAGCTTTGAATCGGAAGAAATATTTGTACAAATCAACTGAAAAGTGTTTCTTGTTTTTAAAGAAATAAACATAAAATTTCAAAGATATTTAAAAATAGTTTGTCATTTCATCGTCGTCGTCATCATAATCATCAGGATCATTGTCATCATCATCGTCGTCATCATCATAATCCTTTGTCCATGCTGGCATAGGTTGGATGGCTCGACAAGAGCTGGCAAGCCAGGGAGCTGTGCCAGGCCCCATTGTTTTGGCAGGGTTTCCACAGCTGGATGCCCTTCCTAATACCAACCACTTTACAGAGTGTAATGGGTGTGTTTTTATATGCTACCGGAACCAGTGCTTTTTACCTGGTACCACTACAGGGGCTTTATATGTGACACCAGCACAAGTGCCTTTTACGTGGCACCAGTACCAGTGCTTTTTACTTGGCGCTAGCACGGAGGTTTTCTACCTGGCACCCTTATCTCTGCAAAAATCATCAGGATCATCATCATTCGTTTTAACGTCCGTTTTTCTGTGCCTGTATGAGGCAGAATTCGTTCAAGCAAATTTTTTCAAGCCCTCAGCTTGTTCCATTTGCCAAAATGTTTGCAAGGCACAAGCAGACCTCAAGAGACACATTCGTGTCCATAGAACATGATTACCGCTTTAGTTTACTCAACCCTCATTTGTTATTCACAATCGTGGCTGTTTGGTTAGAAGCTTGCTTCCCAACTACATGGTTCCGTGTTCAGTCCCAGTGCGTGGCACCTTGGGCAAGTATCTTCCATTATAGCCTCGGGCCAACCAAAGCCTTGTGAGTGGATTTGGTAGACGGTAACTGAAAGAAACCCGTCGTATATATGTGTATATATATATATATATATATATATGTGTGTGTGTGTTTGTGTGTCTGTTTGTCCCCTCACCATTGCTTGACAACCGATGCTGGTGTGTTTACGTCCCTGTAACTTAGTGGTTCGGCAAAAAGGGACCGATAGAATAAGTACTAGGCTTACAAAGAATAAGTCGTGGGGTCGATTTGCTCGACTAAAGGCGGTGCTCCAGCATGGCCGCAGTCAAATGACTGAAACAAGTAAAAGAGTAAAAGAGATTCCATGTTGAGGTCAATGAGATAAGTTTGTCGATCCGTGACTTTGAGAGGAAAGGAGAAACGGCGGAGACTAAAGATACACAGACTGAACGGCATTAAAGACTGGACTGGAAGAACTTTGGCTCCATGCACAATCATGGACAGAGGCAGGGAATCGGTATTCCGTGCTCCCATCACGCATCGATATCGGAGGAAAAGACAACTTGGCAAGAGTCGCCTCCCTTGCAAAAATTGACCCGGAAGAAACAGTAAGATTTGATCAATAAAATAAGATGTAGGCTGAAATAAGTATTGAATTCGAAACTAAGTGACTTAAACACCTGAAGGGAGTGTCTGAAATCTTGGGGGAGGGGTTAGTCAATTATATCGACTGATACTTATTTTATCGATCACGATAGAATGAAGTGCAAAGTCGACTTGGGCGGAATTTGAACCCAGAACGTAATGAACCGAGAGAAATGCTACAACCGCCTTCTTCTTCTTCTTATTATTATTATTATTGTTGTTGTTGTTGTTGTTGATAATGATAATGACTATGACGGCGACGTGATGACGATCATGATCACGATGCTAATGATGGTGGTGGTGGTGATGACGAGATGGACAGATGAGGGATCGTACACGAGGTCACTCGACTTGCTAGAAATGGTAGTCAAATCTTAAATTATATCCTAGTACCTTAAAGAAGAAGGATATATTTGACAATGTAGCGCTGGACACATACATTCATATTTACACTCATACACATACATATATGTAAACATACACACATATACACATTTATGCATAAGTTCAGACACACATACATTCGTACATACACACATGCATTCACATATATATATATACATACGTACGTACACATACACACACACACAAGATCTCCAAGAGCTGTCTTGATTCAAACAAGAGTCTCGCCATTTTGTCAGTTACAATTCTGCAATGGAAAAGAATCTTAAAATAAACATACGTACATATAAACATACATATATATACACTCACACACAGATACATGCATCTGCACACACACACATACATTTCTTAAAGAACAACACGAAGAGACGTTTTTTTAGGTGACCTCCAAAAAAACTGTTTTCTGTTTTTTTCAGTCGTTCTTTCAAACCACTTTATTTAATTGAGAGATGAAGTCGTTTTTCCAATGAATTATGAAGATTTTATTCTTGTCTTTTTTTGTTTTTGGTAAATTGTCTGATCTTTTGTTGGATTCCTGTCCAATTTAATTTAAAAATACTTTTTAAAAAATCCACAAATATTAGAAATGAGGATTTAATAATATTTTAAAGAGATTCCTCATCGGATGCTCGTCTTCTCGTGCGTTCTGATAGTTTTGTGGGCTCACTGTGGCTTACATGTATTATATCTGCCTTTGTCTGATCTGGTACCATCTTGGATTGACTTGTCGTAGACATATCTCCATGCGAACCTAAAACTTGACCCTTTATTTGAAACGTGAAGTCTATGGCGGAAACCCTTCGTAAAGGGTTGAGAATAGGGTCCCTAGTTTGCCACCATTCCCTACCTGTCGTTTCTTGAGCGTTACCTGATAGAGGAGCAAGTACTGTTCGTGACTGGAATGCCTGAAAAGGACACGATTCAATCTCGGCGGGAGGGCTTATTGCCGTTAATGCTAAAAGAGAAGTTAGACGTGTTGCTGCTTTTTGTCCGTTCGCTGAGGGCATTTGACTTCGTTGTGCTAAATGGGGGTCTGAAGAAAACAGTCTGGAGGCAAGTCTACTTGCTTCGGAACTTGGGCTTAGCGTAGTAATTTTGGGACGACCCAGTACACTCTCGATCGAGATACTCTTTTTAGTGGTGGGGAAAAACCCTTCAAAAGAGGTAGCATGGAAAAAGTTATTGCGAGGTACATTGCGTCGAGATCGTTGTACATGCGGGAAACTCTCTCTCCTCACCGTAACACGGATCGACTCACGCCGAAAGTAACTCAACGGCAGACTATGTCGACGTGAACCAGGAACAAAGTTCTCTCGGTTTTCCATTGTTGGAGAATTACTTCGGAGACTTTCTGAATGATCCAAGGAGCCGTGCCTGGACGGTAATGTTGAGAGGAATCGGGTTTCTCCAATGATATCCCCTTCCTCTGACTCGCTGTTGTCCGTATCTCCATTTACGTGGCTATCCTCGTTCAGTTCGTCTTGTTCAAACACAGAAGACAAACTTCCGGACGTATGTTCCTCATTCAGTTCGGCTTCTTTCTGTAACTCTACGGCTCTTTCTTTTTCCCAACGGTTTTTGTTCGTCTTCACATTCTCTAACATGTTCTTCGACAGTTCCGACCGCATGAAACGCCGCCATTCGTGAAATAATGGGTAAACAACATGCTCCATGAAACCTGCAAAATAATAATAATAATAATAATAATAATGATGATAATAATCATGATAATAATAATAATGGTAATAATAATGATTTCAAATTTTTGTTACAAGAGCAGATTGGGGGAGGGGATTATGTCGATTACATCGACCCCAGTGCGTAACTGGTACTTATTTAATCGACCCTGAAAGGATGAAAGGCAAAGTCGACCTCGGCGGAATTTGAACTCAGAACGTAAAGATAGACGAAATACCACTAAGCATTTCGCCCGGCGTGCTAACGTTTCTACCAGCTCACCGCCTTCCATTATTATTATTATTATTATTAATAATAATAATAATGGTATAAAAAGATGGGCTACAGTAAACACTCTGCTCAATACCACAAAGATTTGCTTGTCAGTTATTTGACCTTAACCAGTTGAGCATGTCCCTTAGTGGCTGACGATATGTGCATCTCTGATCATGAGCAGAAGTAGTGGGGGAGCATCATAGCCATGTGTTGAGAGGAATTCTTTCAGGTTCGAATAATTCACTTTTGGAAACATGGGTGTTTTGCTCAACATCCTTAAACAACCCTTATTCAGGGACCTTTTGAGCGGAATGGGCTACTCGACCTAAAGAAAATTTCTACTGAGCCCCATCTGCGAGGTCTTGCGCTGTTTATCTCGATATGAGATCACCATGTCGCGCGCATATATGGTTGTGATGCCTGTGCCTGCTGTACCCTTATCAGACGGGTAGTCATGATGGGTATGCTGGGCTTCGTATATTTTACCCCAGTGTCACTTTGATGGCATGCACTGCTCTCTCACTCAATAATAATAATAATAATAATAATAATAATCATAATAATAATCCAATCCGTGGCTTATCATCCACTGAAAGTTATTTAGGAATGATCCCTGGCTTACCATCCATGCAAGAAATACAAAACATTGTCTTAACTGGTAACTGATCACACATATTGAGAAGAGAGCATTGTCGCTATGAATTATTTTCCCTTTGTTTTCTTTTTCATTTTATTATATTTTGTACATACGAGTATATCAGCCTGCGGGCGAAATAAAATGGGTTTGCGGGCGGAATTGCGCCCGCAGACGGAGGTTTCCCCACTCCTGTTTTAGGGCCTGTGGATCTGAGATGGAAAACCGCTGGTCTAAAGGAACTGATGACAAAGATGTTATTCTGATACTTACCGGCCTGTATTTTCGCCATGGACGTTGAATATCTGTCGCACATTGGTGTGATTGGCAGTTTTAATTTCCTCTCACAGTCACCTAAAGAAATCAAGGAAAGAGAAAAGAAAAAAAAAACCCTGAATAAATACAATCGAACAGGATTCAAGCATTTTGTTGTATTTCGGGAGAATATTCTGGAAGAATGATAGAGTAACGTGTTTTTAAGTGCGAAATTTGGGCGGTAAAAGATGATAGGTACGATGAATGGTGAATGAGAAGGTGGTAGGAGAAGAGGAAGAGAAGGAGTAGGAGAAGGAGGGGGAGGAGAAGGGGAATAAGGGGAGGAAGAAGAGTAGATGGAGGAGATAGAGGAGGGGAAGAAGGAGGAAGAGGAGTAGATGGAGAAGGGGAATGGAAGAAGGAGGAGTAGATGGAAGAAGGAGATGGAGGGGAAAGAAGAAGGAAGAAGAGAAGGAGATGGAGGTGGAAAGAAGGAGGAAGAAGAGGAGTGGAGGGGAAAGAAGAAGAAGGAGAAGGAGGAGGAGGAGGAAAGGAAAGAGGCGGAGGTGATTTGCTACACTGAAGTCTTGAGGTTGAACAACAACAACAATGAATAGTTTATTGCAAGTGGCATTTTAGTTGTGATTAATTGCTGAAGTAATTAGAGTGAAAATATAGTAGTGTTAATTTTTGATCAACACTGATGAATCATTAGTGGGTAATTTATTTAATGAGGGGTCAGTTATAATTATTGGTTTACTGTTGATGACGAAGACGATGACGATGGTGATGATCATGGCGACGGTGACGATGATGATGATGATGATGATGTCAATGATGATGATGACGATGATGCTAATGATAATGAAGACGATGACGACGACGATGACAATATGTCCGACGGTGTAATTATTTTCTTTTTAAATAAAGGATGAGGTGACTGTATGTTTAGTAATATGATTCAAATGGGACGATGGCAACAGGTGAGCCGTGGCCCACTGTGGTGTTCCGTGGGGCCTTGAACCTTTCGAAAAACAAAAAGGCTGTGTGGTAAGTAGCCTGCTTACCAACCACATAGTTCCGAGTTCAGTCCCACTGCGTGACACCTTGGGCAAGTGTCTTCCACTATAGCCTCGGGCCGACCAAAGTCTTGTGAGTGGATTTGGTAGACGGAAACTGAAAGAAGCCTGTCGTATATGTATATATATATATATGTATGTGTGTATATGTTTGTGTGTCTGTGTCTGCCCCCCAGCATCGCTTGACAACTGATGCTGGTGTATTTACGTCCCCGTAACTTAGCGGTTCGGCAAAAGGGACCGCTAGAATAAGTACTAGATTTACAAAGAATAAGTCGTGGGGTCGATTTGCTCGACTAAAAGGCGGTGCTCTAGAATGGCCGCAGTCAAAGGACTGAAACAAGTAAAAGAGTATAATATACTTGTCGACCATTGAGACAAGTAAAAAAAAGTATCGTAGAACTGTCATTTGAGAGAGGAATTTTTTTCAAATTAATAATTAATCTTAATCCTCAAAACTGATCGTAATCTAACTGAATGCAAGCAAAATAACTGACTCCACCAAAGTATGTCATTTTTTTCTTCCTATTATTATTTCACATAACTCATTAGAAGTCATTTGAGCCCCTTCAGAAACTGTTACACTTTGGAAATTATTGACGTGCTTTTACAATGATTACGATCTTTTCCTTGTAAACAGAAGTTTGTAATTTTCAAATGTTTATTTAATTAACTACGAGACAGAGATTCGTTTGTCATTTTCTATCTGCATACCACATTAATTTGGTAATGGTTGGTTTTCATTTCCAGTTCAAGAAAAAAAAAAAAAAAAAAATTATCTGCTGCCGCGTTTGTGACAAGATCGGGTTTTACCATTACAAGTACAAGAATTTCTGACATTTAAAACATTCTTATCATCAGATTGTCATTCGTCAAAGCTATGTTTCTTTTTCAGAATTTTATCCATTTTATAGATGCGAGCTGGCAGAATCGTTAGCACGTCGGGCGAAATGCTTAGCGGTATTTCGTTTGTCGTTACGTTCTGAGTTCAAATTTTGCCGAGGTCGACTTCACCGACTTCGCCTTTCATCCTTTCGGGGTCGATAAATTAAGTACTAGTTGCGTACTGGGGTCGATCTGATCGATTGGCCCCTTCCTAGAAATTTCGGGTCTTGTGCCTAGAGTAGAAAATAATTTTATCCATTTCACGTATGTGTGTTTGTGTGTGTGTGTGTGTGTGTGTGTGTGTGTGTGTGTGTGTGTGTGTGTGTGTGTGCTATACAAATAAAGAAAACTATATAAAACATTGTGGAGGCACATGGCCTAGTAGTTAGCGCAGCAGGCTTGCGGTCGAGGGATCATGGGTTCGAATTTCAGACTGGGCGATGTGTGTGTTTATGAGTAAAAGAACAATAGAATAGAACATTAGAATAAAAGAAAAATAAGGACTGAGATTGATTTGTGCGACTAAAACCCTTCAAGGTGATGTCCCAGTATGGCTGCAGTCCAATGACTGAAACAAGTAAAAAAATAAAAGACCTTTTAAAGAACTGTCATGAAAAACGGAAATTATCATGGAAATCACGTGTTACTATTTGAACTGAAAGAGCACCAACAATGGTAGGCCTGTGAAGGACTTCCGATACTTGTAACATAAACAAAAAGCTACACGTTATTAATATAATTCACTATATTGTATATAGAGAAGCCACGATTACAAAAACATTGGGATTTAAATTGAAACTAGTTTTAAATTAAGCTGTTTACAGTAGAGTTTGATTTGCAGAAGATTTGTCTATTAATTTTAGCAGTTTGAACGACCACGTGGAGGCTCTTTCGTTGGAACATTCGATGCTTGGTAATGACAGTTGATACCTCCTAGTCGCAAACTCGTTTCTATATTCCAGCAGAACTCCTTCCCTTTATCCATTACCCAAACCCAACAGCGTTTTATCATTTTTTTGACGTATCGAAGTCTCTCTCTCACTCTATCTCTCTCTCTCTCTCTAGCTCCAGGAAATAGAAGGACTGAAAGATATGATTAATATATGATATTTATTGCCACAAGATAGATAAGACACAAATGAAAACAAGCAACCAGTCGTTTGGTGACATGAATGTATAATGCTAATTACGAAAAGTGCTTTAACATCTCTCTGGACTACTACTACTACTACTACTACTACTACTACTACTACTACTACTACTACCAATACTAATAATAATAACAATAATAACAACAGTAACATAGACATCTATCATTATCAAATTGAGGCTTGTTACGTCAAGATCCAATAAAAATAGATTCGATCGAAAGAGAGAAGAAAAGAAACAAAAAGAAACACAAAAAGCAAAAAAAAACAAACCCAAAACAAAAAAACAACAACATAAAAACGCTGGTAGGTTTAGTAGTTGTTAGCAAGGTAACTCTCTGATGTCGCTTATGTTACGAAAATCCCAATGTCATATTAATTTTTGTGTCTGACAATCAATCCATTACGCTAACTGCCATCCATATTATAATAATAATAAACGTAATGTCTTTATGTCTTTACAAACAAAAGTAGCCGACAAGGAAGAGAGATAAAGTATGTGTGTGTGTGTGTGTGTGTGTATATATATATATATATATATATATAATTATTTACACCACCTGTCCTCGTCTGTTGTTATTATTTGTATATTCTCCCATATATATATATATATATGTATATCCATGTATGGTAACTTACAT